>NW_013679840.1:5234-7971 GCF_000517525.1 Limulus polyphemus
GGTAATTATAACAAGAATACAGAGTTTAGTTGAACCTCCAGGGTAAGTATAACAAAAGAACAGAGTTTAGTTGAACATCCAGGGTAAGTATAACAAGAATACAGAGTTTAGTTGAACCTCTAGGGTAAGTATAACAAGAATACAGAGTTTAGTTGAACCTCCAGGGTAAGTATAACAAGAGGACAGAGTTTAGTTGAACCTCCAGGGTAAGTATAACAAGAGGACAGAGTTTAGTTGGACCTCTAGGGTAAGTATAACAAAAGAACAGAGTTTAGTTGAACCTCCAGGGTAAGTATAACAAGAATACAGAGTTTAGTTGAACCTCTAGGGTAAGTATAACAAGAATACAGGGTTTAGTTGAACCTCTAGGGTAAGTATAACAAGAATACAGAGTTTAGTTGAACCTCCAGGGTAAGTATAACAAGAGGACAAAGTTTAGTTGAACCTCCAGGGTAAGTATAACAAGAGGACAGAGTTTAGTTGAACCTCTAGGGTAAGTATAAAAAGAATACAGGGTTTAGCTGAACCTCCAGGGTAAGTATAACAAGAATACAGAGTTTAGTTGAACCTCCAGGGTAAGTATAAAAAGAATACAGGGTTTAGCTGAACCTCCAGGGTAAGTATAACAAGAATACAGGGTTTAGTTGAACCTCCAGGGTAAGTATAACAAGAGGACAGAGTTTAGTTGAACCTCTAGGGTAAGTATAACAAGAGGACAGAGTTTAGTTGAACCTCCAGGGTAAGTATAACAAGAGGACCTAAACTCTTTGAACCTCCAGGGTAAGTATAACAAGAGGACAGAGTTTAAGGTTCAGCTAAACCCTGTATTCTTTTTATACTTACCCTAGAGGTTCAACTAAACTCTGTCCTCTTGTTATACTTACCCTGGAGGTTCAACTAAACACTGTATTCTTGTTATACTTACCCTGGAGGTTCAACTAAACTCTGTCCTCTTGTTATACTTACCCTGGAAGTCCAACTAAACCCTGTATTATTGTTATGCTTACCCTGGAGGTTCAACTAAACCCTGTATTATTGTTATACTTACCCTGGAGGTTCAACTAAACTCTGTATTCTTGTTATACTTACCCTGGAAGTCCAACTAAACCCTGTATTATTGTTATGCTTACCCTGGAGGTTCAACAACACTTTATCTGACTAATCCGTCATATTTAAGATCACAACATCCCATCTTACAACACTTTATCTGACTAATCCATCATATTTAAGATCACAACATCCCATCTTACAACACTTTATCTGACTAATCCGTCATATTTAAGATCACAACATCCCATCTTATAACACTTTATCTGACTAATCCGTCATATTTAAGATCACAACATCCCAGCTTACAACACTTCGAGTTTCAGTTTTAGAAACAGGTTTACCGGTTTTGTTTTGGTTCCAGAATGTACAGTTATGTATTGAGCTGACTTCTGGAGGAAATGAGTAAGCCTGTAGAATGTTGAGTCCACTGACTGGTGACCAAATTTACTGTTATCTTGTTAGTTAACTTTTCAGTTCGAAAAACGAATCCTTGAGAAACTTTCAGAAATCATATATAAAAAGTGGAGTTAACTTAATCAAAAGTACTCTCGAACTGTGGAGTATTTATTGTACTCTCGAACTGTGGAGTATTTACTGTACTCTCGAACTGTGGAGTATTTATTGAACTCTTGAACTGTGGAGTATTTATTGTACTCTCGAACTGTGGAGTATTTATTGTACTCTCGAACTGTGGAGTATTTACTGTACTCTCGAACTGTGGAGTATTTATTGTACTCTCGAACTGTGGAGTATTTATTGTACTCTCGAACTGTGGAGTATTTATTATCAGTGTTTCTATATTTTGCAAACTCCAAAACTACCTAGCAAACCGAAACCTATATCGTGTAAATCATGAGATAAAATTACCTATTCATAAGACCACAGGCTAGGTTACTACACATTAAAATATCGTCTCTGTAACCGTTAAAATGAAAACAACGTATTGTTTCCCATTGTGTAAACTAAAGGCTAATTTACTACGCATTAAACTATCGTCTCTGTAGCCTTTGGAATTAAAACAAATCCAGCATTGTTTGCCATTATGTAAACCAAAGGCTAGTGTACTACACATTAAACTGTCGTCTCTGTAGCCTTTCGAAACCCGGTATTGTTTCCAGCTGTGTAAAACAGAGTTCTCTAGTTTAACTCTGACCCCCTTGTTATACTTACCCTGGAAAACAGGAATCAAGCTGGACGAGATCCTGGCTTTTTATAGACGCGCTGTGGTAGCGTTCTTTATTCCTTGATTCTTTTTTATTATTTTTTTAAAAATATATATGTTTTGCTTGTAGGCTTGTGAGTATGACGTCATTATCGCTCCGAAGTTCCTATATCACGAATCATAGAAAAAAGATCTGTTTTTTTATCAGCTATTCGGTGGTAACTTTTGGGATGGCAGGATACTGCTGAACACTTGCCAAAATGTGGTACGGAGAAGTAAAACGTTAAAAGTTAATAACAGGAGGAAACATTTAAACTATTTAGTATTAAATGAATATTTGCATAGCTTTAATAATTTCCATCATGTTTAAAATCACAACATCCCATCTTACAACACTTTATCTGACTAATCCATCATATTTAAGATCACAACATCCCAACTTACAACACTTTATCTGACTAATCCGTCATATTTAAGATCACAACATCCCAGCTTCCGTCCAGCTTGATTCCTGTTCTCGTCCAG
>NW_013679841.1:0-4202 GCF_000517525.1 Limulus polyphemus
AGGTCCAGATGTGCCTAACTAGTCCTGAGTTACAACTATAATTGTATAATTTCTTTTCATCTGACAATTTGCATGTTGCAACTGAATAGTGTAGTCAGTATTTATGAATTTATTCTTTTAGCCCATTATGTCGAAAAAGAAAGTGGGGCACAGAGACGCAAAAGACGTGCACAATTTGCAGCTTCGATGGTGGAGTCAAGCAAATTGTTGAGAGCTTTCCTTGCTGGAAGTGATGACACTAGTAAGCCAGCATCTGTTCCTTTTGATGGCAGCAAAGAGGTCAAAGTGCAAGACTGTGAGCATGCTATTTCATTTGAAAAAGAAAACAATGAAGAAACTGTCCTCTGTCCTGTTGAAAGCTAAAATAATAATAAACAAGAGGATTTCACTTTGTCAGAAACAAATCCACAGAATAGTGTTGCTATGCTAAAAGATTGTGACCTAATAAATATTTTAATACACAAGGATATTGGATTTATGAAGTTTGATACAACAGGCTCAGCAGTTGTAACAGATGCCCATCGCACAGAGATTGTTAAAGTTGGAGCACATGAATTTCAACATAAAGAAGGTCCATTTGATGCCAAAGATGGGCGTTCTATGACTGCATTTTGGTTCAAACAACGCCTTCTGAATGGACAAGAGGTTAATCGTTCCTGGTTGGTGTATTCACCTCTACATAAAGCAGCATACTGCTTTTGTTTTCTTCTTTTTTCATCTACATGTATGACATCCGATAGTCTGTCTGCTTTCAAAACACGGGGTGGATTCTCTAAGTGGAAAAAAAATTGAAAAGTTAAATGCCCATGAAAATATTAACAGTCATCGTGAGTCATTTGCTGCTTGGAAAGAAACTGAGCGCCGAATTCGTCTTCAAAGTGGCATTGATGAAGAGCTGCAAAGGCAGATTCAGGAAGAAAAAAATAAATGGAGAGATGTACTGCGACGGTTGCTGGATACTACACAATATTTAGCTTCTCAGAATCGTGCATTTCGTGGTCATACTGAGGACATAACTTCAAACGAAAATCCTGGAAATTTTCTGTCACTTTTGCAGTTATTAACAAAGCATTTAGAGCGTGTTAAAAACAAGCAAACATCAACATCTTATCTTTCTCCTGAAATCCAAAATGAGTTTATATATCTCATGGCTTCACATGTGCGAAATTATTGTTTGTCAGCAATTCGTAGAAACAAATACTATGGTATTCTGTTTGATTCCACACCTGATTTAGCCCATCGTAGGCAAGTGGCCCAAGTGATTCGGTTTGTTGACAATGACTTTAAGACAAGAAAAGTAGAAGTCAAAAAGTCATTTATTGACTTTATACACATAAAGTAAAAAGACGCTGCCAATATTGAGAAAACAATAAGCACAAAATTAGAAGTGGGTGGAATTTTATTGAGTGATTGTTCACAATGTTATGATAATGCTGCTGTCATGTCTGGTCATCTGTCAGACGTTTAACAAAGAATTCTGAATTGTATTGCAGATTTTGTTAACAATTGGGGTTTCTGTTGCTAGTTGTGAAAGGTCCTTCAGCAAGCTGAAATTAATTCTTACATACTTGAGAACCTCAGTGACTCAAGAACGACTTAGTAACTTGGCAATATTAAGTATTGAAAAAGACGTACTTAATATCTTAAATTTTGATAGTTTAATTGGTGCATTTACAGCAGCAAAAGCACGAAAGGTTCATATAATGTAACCATGAATACCAGAATGCTACCTGTATAAGATTTAGTTAAGTATATGTACAGTTTTGTAAACTAATAAAATTTGTTATTTTAGTAGTATTTTATCAATTTGTTTTATAATCCATGTACACCACAAGTGACTGGCTTCTCATATAAAACATAAGTTTCAAAACTAGGGATATAACAGAAATTCATTCTGCATGCTTGAAATATTACTCTAGCTATGTGAGTTTGAACAAAACTGGATGACATGAATATCAAAATGGTTTACAAATTATGTAAGTACACCTCAGAGGCTATACTTCATTAGTTCCAGGTTTACAGTTGTGATATCGTGAGATGTTATATTATAACTTTATTTTAGGCCTGTGTAAGGCGGTAATTAATTCTTAATGTTATTGTCATTAAGTGGGCAATGAGTCACAAAACAAATAATCAAAACATTTCAGAGGTGGGGGCGCCAAAAGTGTCTTTGCCCCCGGGTGCTGAGAACCCTTGCTACACCACTGTAAACAACTGAAGAATTTGTTGGAAACATAAATGAAACATACTACGAATTCATTATTATTATTATTGATTAATGACCCGTAAAATGTGATGAAAGTGTCTCACAATTTGATGAGATAAACTTTATGATTGGTAAGCTTCTTACAGTACCAGTCTCTACGTCGCCATAAGAGAAAAATTTAATAATTAACATTTCAGCGAAACATTTTGAGACACTTAATTTCATTTCTAACAATTCTGTAAGACAAGGAAAATCCATTATGAAAACATGTCGGCAAAAAAAAAAAAAAAAGAGAGACAAAACTCATTGATTGACACAAAGAAGTTGTGTGTTATTTGCTTTCAATTCTGTATTTTATGAGTGTACACTGAATTCGAAAGTCAATCCTTAGAGGCCTAATGAAGATGGCGATAACATAGCCTAGAGACATAATGATGAATGACCGTTCCTGTGGATCTTCGTTTTAGTCTGTATACATTATAACTTTGAATTAAAAAACGAAAGTTTTATGAGTAGTGTTTAAACGTGTGATAAGAAGAAAATTGTTTGTTTGTAATTAAGCACAAAGCTACACAAAAGGATATCTGTGCTCTACCCACCACGGGTATCGAAACCCGGTTTCTAGCGTTGTAAGTCCGCAGACATTCCGTTGTGCCACTGGAGAGGAGTGGGGGGGGGGGCAAGAAGAAAATAGATAAGAAAGTTAAACTATTTTTTCTTCGTATTTAACTTGGAATTATTATCAATAATATGCATTTATATTTAAAATTTAAGTTCGTTTAAAAGAAGAAATAAAACAGAAAAGGAAATTACGTAAATTTGAATTATTTGAAAGTTCCATAAAATTTAAGTATTTTGATGTTATGTGTGTACTTTTATATTATTAGACAACACATGTTACTAAGGTAGAAAATATCAGAAGTGGTTCAGGTAGAAAACCGAAATTCTCCAAAAGCCATCTTAATTAACTCAAGGTATGTTCTTTACGAGATAGACGATGGTCAAGTACAAACCTTTCAACGACTTTGCTGTAAATACATGTGTGAATAATACTTCGAGAACAGTAAGATACACCATAATATATTCATTTATTAAACACCAGTAAAATACGCACGAAACTGCCCAACATTTCGTGTGTATTATTACTGGTGATTAATAAATAAACACAATAAGCTGTTTCTAAGTGGTTTAACGTTCATCTTGTAAGATACACAATACCATGAAATGATTTCAGTGGACGTATAGCTGCCCGAAAACCTTTAATAAGAAGAGGTAACTAGTGTGCTCTTTACAGAAGAATTTAAGTTTGAATTGTTTGGCAACATTAAACGACAGTTTATTCGATGGTGCAGGGAAGAACGGTACATCAGTAGATGTACAATATTAATAAAGAAACATATTGGGGGATCAATATAATGTCGGTGATCTAAACAATACTTATAGATCCTCGACTGCTGACGAGTACAGACTGATTCTGATCTATCAGGAATTCGGTTCAATGTACAGCAAGACATTGCCAAACGTATAACAAATGTTAAGAAATGACATCTTGATGAAAAAGAACTCGATGCAAAACTCACATCTATAACTTAGAGTACATAAAGTACATAGAGTACATAATGAATATTCTTGAACCTGTATGGCATATGTAAAACCAGTCAAAAGACTAATAAACAACTTAGTTGAATTGTGGGAGAAATACGTGAAATCTGGAACAATATTACACAGTCGTATACTGCTATGTAAACTGTATGACCTGTTTGTTTGTTTGTGTATGACAGCATAAATATGACAGCAGTTGTTGGAGGAAAAAGAAAAGAAGCAAGAAGAGAGATTACAGAAGTGGCAAGATAACTTGCAACAGTGGCAGCTCGAACAGCAAAATAAACAAGAGAGATTACAGCACTGGTTGGAGGAGAATAAAAATGAACAAGAAGAGAGACTACAGCAGTGGCTGGAGGAGGAAGAAAATAAACAAGAAGAAAGTTTCCAACAG
>NW_013679841.1:5202-7361 GCF_000517525.1 Limulus polyphemus
AAGATGCCACGGCAGGAAAGACATCTACCCAGAAAGCTTGTTGTAACTGTGGAGAGCAAGGACATATGAGTAGCCAGTGTAAGAATAACACTACCAATAAGTCAGCTTCGGGAAACCAGTACTGGTTGGTGCTGAGGGACGCCCACCAACCCCCATTGTGAAAGTCCCAACAGCTAAGTGTAAAATGGCAAGTACAATAGTGTCTACGTGACAGGAAAGCTGGATGGCCAAAGGTGCGACTTTGTCATAAATTCTGCATTTGTGTATTTTCTTGACTATTTCCGGTAGTGTATAAATCAAATAAAGCTTAAATAAGACTCTCTATGTGAAGATAAGACGATATTTACACTGTTATGAGAGCCACAGAATTTCTCCTAAAATTTTAATTTAAACAATTCTTTCTTCCTGTCAAAATATTTGCCCTTAAAGATAATTCATCGGGATTCATATTCCTTATTCACTTGACTATTCATCTTCCCGATATCAAAGCAACCCTAAGAGTATAAATATCTGAAAGCATAAGTATAAACAGCCTCGGTTAGTAAAAACCTACTAAAAACTCACATAGTTCCTTTCAGGACGAGATGTTAAACATTTAAGCAGGGCTTCACATCTTCTTAAGCTATGCGATCCTTTATTTTTTCTACACAAGGGCTATCTGCGCTAGCCATCTCTAATTTAGCAGTGTAAGACTAGAGGGAAGGCAGCTAGTCATCTCCACCCACCGCCAACTATTAGGCTACTCTTTTACCAACGAATAGTGGGATTGACCGTCACATTATAACGCCCCCACGGCTGAAATGGCGAGCATGTTTGGTGGGATGGAGATTCGAACCCGCAGATTGCGAGTCGAGCTTCCTAACCACCTGGCCATGCCGGGTCTGTTGCTTTTATACTTACAAGTTAGATCAACTTCAGCAACCAATATACGGATTATTTTATAAAATAATTTGATGTTGGGTTTGCGTCCCATGACTATATTTAATTTTTTTTTCTTTTATTATGTAGCAGATTATGTTGTAATACCATATTATAAATATATTTACACGCTATGTTAGCAGCTAAAATATTTTTGCGAGTAAAACCATTTCATGCAGCCATGAAAACAATTTACTTTGCTTAATTTAATAATAAAAAAAATTAATGTGTGAAAAAAGTATTATCATAGTGCTATGCATTTTGAACGTTCCTTGGGATCATTATCATTTTAAAATTATATTAGCTAATCACCGAAATGAGATAAACCTAGATAACAAGGTCATAAAGTTTATATATTTTGTGT
This sequence comes from Limulus polyphemus, assembly GCF_000517525.1. NCBI lineage: Eukaryota > Metazoa > Arthropoda > Merostomata > Xiphosura > Limulidae > Limulus > Limulus polyphemus. Next base: position 6,485 of record NW_013679841.1, read on the forward strand.
TTGTTATTAACACCAATAAACTAACAATAGTGCCCAGATGGTCTAGCTGTAACTTGAGAACTTGTAGCATTAAGTTCGAGGTTCAATCTCCGCATTGGACATAGTGCAGATAATCCATTCCTGTATCTTTGCGCTAGAAAGAATACAGGTCACCAATATTTTCATCGGTTTCTGATACAGATATACACAGTAGACTCTTTGCACTTAATAAAACACTTAGCATTAAATCTAGGAAGTGTGAATCAAGCTGCTTAAAACACGCAATATGGATATGGTACAGAGAAGTTTTAGTTCACTCTACATAAAGAATGTTACAGTTTTATTATTAATGATAATATGTTTTCATTGTGTTTAGATATAAATAAGATAACTACTGTGGCGGTAAAATCGCTCTTGTTAATTAATTGTAGATTGAAGAGGATTATCGATAGTTTCAAATATCCACTTCATGAGGAACGACATTTACCCTGGTGATAAGGTTTATTATGTTAATTCTACGACATCTCAGTTGCCGATCTCTGATGTAAAGACAAGCTAGGAAGGATATACCACCATTGCTTTGTAACTCTTCCAGATATGACACTCAGTCCTAATTATACAGGGCAAGCATGTTTGGTGGGATGCGGATTCGAACCCGCGACCCTCAGATTGTGAGTCGAGCGCCTTATCCACCTGGTCTAATTATACAGCATTAACACTCGTCAAAACTGAGCGTACGCGAGTGTTCTCAAATATAGATTACCGAGTCTTGAATACTAAATACATCAGCTTACATTAGCACGAGCAGCTGGAAGTTAGGTTAATGGGAAGGAATGATATTGTTGCGTCATCGAGATCACGTGACAATTCTCACGCTCTCTTGTTTCTAGAACTATCA
>NW_013679842.1:0-5531 GCF_000517525.1 Limulus polyphemus
ATTATGTCCAACCATGTAACTTATACACTGGTGTTATGTTACATTATGTCCAACCATGTAACTTATACACTGGTGTTATGTTACATTATGTCCAACCACGTAACTCATACACTGGTGTTATGTTACATTATGTCCAACCACGTAACTCATACACTGGTGTTATGTTACATTATGTCCAACCACGTAACTCATACACTGGTGTTATGTTACATTATGTCCAACTATGTAAGTAACATAACACCAGTGTATGAGATCAACCTAGACATTGAAATCTTCCTCAACACTTTAATGAACACAAATATCAACCCAGACATTGAAATCTACCTCAATCATCTGACAAACATGGAGAACAGACCAAGAAATTGAGATCTATCTCAACTTTAAGGGACACAGATAACAAATTAAATATTTCAAGCTATTTTTTTTTGTCCAGTTTCACGCAAAAATTAAAAACTTAGGATAATGATGCATGCAACAAAAAGAACTGGTATGCTTGGGAAAACAAAACACGTTTTCAGAACCTTTCTCGGACTTCAATATTTATACCACACAATCGTTTACTGTCAGTTTATTTAATGTCTCGTGGCCCTTATTTAGGTATAACTTCACATGAAAAGTATGTCCAGAATTACTTTAGGTTTGGCGTTGTAAACCACCTCGTATCCTTGTTGTTAACAATTTACACTGGAGAGCAAAGAAAAACCAAATGAATAATCTTACCTGTACTTATATACAATGCCGCTAACACAAGACACGCGTTTGGTATCTTAAACAACATTTTTTGTTAATTATTAGACAATCTCCAAAGCACTGAAAGTCAGAGTTTCAAACAATCTTCTTCAACAACTTTGTTTATATCTTCTCGGAGAACAGGCGTCTTGAGACACAACTGGTGGATCTTATCGTTGCAGGCATCTTTATAAAATACTCTATCGCTGTTCCAAGGAGCGACCTCTACCGGCTCAGTAAGAAATGAAACTCGTGCACACACCTTGCATTGCTTCTGAGAAGCAGGAATCATTTATATGCTATTGACGGGAATTTCCAGTAGTTGATTTAAAAACGAACTTATCCAGGTATTCCGTTTATATTCGTATTCTTTTTCTCACGTTTTAAGTGAAAGTTCTGTGGGAAGGTCAAGCCTACTAGGGATGTCCAGGGGGCACAACGAAACAGTAGGGTGGGTACAAAGGCTGAGGATGCCTTTCACGACGGGTTTCTGAGAATTTGGACCTTTCAATATATGTTGGCACCATGGTAAGATTACTCCTGCAGGGCAACTTTCACCAAATATAGAACAATTATAGCTGACAATTTCTTTGAGGGTCGCCACACAACCGGATATAGTTTAAAATACGGATATGACGATTATCTGTCACACCTCAGAATGGGAGGAGTAAATTTAGAAACATTTTCTAGTCCTCATTCGCAAGAATTTATGACAATCTCGAGGTACACTTTCAAGATTTTAAGGATAGGGCGTCGTATTTCCCTAGGGCATCATATTTCCCCATCTGGTGAATTTTTTTTTTGTTTCTTCATCTGTATTCACAGGAAAAATTTTAAACAGTAACAAACTTTGGTGGGTTCTTTACTCAACGGACAAAGTTACAATGGGTTGCTTACTCGATTAACAAAGTTTTAGCGGGTTTCTTAATGGTCTTTCTAATGTAAATTAAAATGTATTTAGGCCAAGGTTAATTTTGAAACGCAATAAATATTGTATGGAAATAGAGGTTTCATCACTCCACAACAGTAATAGTCATTTTCCATGTTCATCTTCTGTAACAATATGGTTATCAAAATATTAGTCTTAAGTTAAGTGACTTATTTTTAGTACTACCAATATTCTACCATGTTGGATATATAGATATATATGTATGTGTTAATAACAATAGATATACAACAGTTGGTTGAAGTTTTACATCGGAAGTGTATAGGTTACATGGTTGGACATAATATTTGTGTCCGTTAAAGTGTTGAGGTAGATTTCAATGTCTGGGTTGATATTTGTGTCCATTAAAGTGTTGAGGTAGATTTCAATGTCTGGGTTGATATTTGTGTCCGTTAAAGTGTTGAGGTAGATTTCAAAGTCTGGGTTGATATTTGTGTCCATTAAAGTGTTGAGGTAGATTTCAATCTTCAGGTTGTTTTTTGTGGTCATTAGATAGTTGGGGTATTCCAAAATGTTTTTTTTATTCTCTATGTCAGTTATACGGTTGTAGAATGCCTTGTTTTCTGTGTCAGTTAGAGGGTTGTAGAATGCCTTGTTCTCTGTGTCAGTTAGAGGTTGTAGAATGCCTTGTTCTCTGTGTCAGTTAGATGGTTGTTGAATGCCTTGTTCTCTGTGTCAGTTAGACGTTTGTAGAATGCCTTGTTCTCTGTGTCAGTTAGACGGTTGTAGAATGCCTTGTTCTCTGTTTTATCCTGCTACGGTCTTCAGTAACGTCAGTTACAATACAATGTAATAACTGTTAGAAACAGTTAAATCGAATCATAATAAAAATGTTACATTCAAGTAACTGAAGTTTCTAACAAGGATTGTGTTGAGATGTAAACGTTTCTTATGGTTTTTATATTGCCGACTTCTTTATTATTCTATGTCTCTTATTTGGTCAGCGGAAAGTTTACGTACTTCCAACGTTAAAATCCGAGGTTTGATGAATACAATGTAGATGACCCATTGTGTATCTTTGTACTAGGAAAACAATAATAACCGTATTTTGTAAAATGTAATTATAGAAATAAAGAAACAAAAAAAACGAACTCTGGTAATATTTGGTTCAGGTACTGCAACTGCTTAGTGAAATAGACAACTATCAAATTATTGGGTACTAACAGGATTACATTTTAAATGACTTTATATTCTATATTTATCTGTTTAGTCAGTCGAACAGTGAATACTCTTCTCAAAGGTACGGTACCTATAAGTTTATGTAGGTAGAAAAGGCCTGGAACGGATTGGCAAACTGCCCTAGAAACGGGAAAAATTCCATGTTTCCTGTGATGAAATACTTTGATCAGTCATATGTTGGACATAAGATACCAGTCCTTGCTACGTGTAGGTGTAATTATGTTTGACACTGAAGTCTTTTTTATTATTTTTTTGAGTATGCCTTGTGTGTGTTTCGCAATAGTCAGGCAGGTTGCCCAGAAAACTTTTTCTGCCCGAAGAAGATAGTATCTCCAGCTACTTAACATTGAGGGGGGGGGGGGCAAGAGATATTCTTCTCGAAATTTAAATAAAACTTGTTATCAATAAGGCTTCACTAATTACCAGTTTTCAGGAAAGATACTGTTTGGATAAATTGTGTTAAAAAAAAAAAGTCGGCAATAAGGAATACACTGTTCTTTTATATAATTTTCATAAAAACCTTTTACAGGTGGCAAGCTGTTTTCATACAAGTACGAGTTCTTTATTTGTTGAGTAGTATGAACAAAGAAGCCATTTAACATATGGGACCTAAAAGCAAAGTTAGAGAAAACTTTTAATTTTTTCTCTGAAATCATAAGATTGCTAGAAACACTTATAGGGGTTAGGGGTTTGGGATCACGTGACGGTTTTTAAAACCGAGACAAAATACGTACAGGAATGTGTATTTGAAGTCTAAATGTTGGATGTTAACTGAGATTACGTAGTTTTCCCAGAAAAACCGGTTTAACAGTTAAGGAGAGTAACACTCGTACACTGCTGTTTTATACCACCAGAGGGCTGCATGTATAGATTTTCTCACTTATGCTTGTGTAATATTGAAACGTATGTAAGTACTATGCTGTTAAACCCATTAAACGGGTTAATATATGTAATTAAATGTGCCAATCACGACGCGAGATTGCTACCTTAAAATTATGTTGACTCAGTTCTGTTTATTCCAAGAGTGACGTCAATGCAAATACCTGAATATTGACTGTTCATCTAGGTTGGAGTGAAAACATTAGAATTTTATGGCTATAATAATGGCCGCATTATGTTTGATGAACTGTTAAGTTTTTATTTGAATAAACGTTATTCTAATATAATTTCATACGACGAATTGAAAACTGTATGTATTTCTAATGTCAGTGGATTAATACGCTCAGTCATCCTTTTCACTACTTTCTTATTCCGCCAAAGAAATATGTAGTTTTGAATTCAGCGTATGAAACTATTAGAATAACGTTTATTCAAATAAAGATTTAACAGTTCATCAAACCTGATAATGCATCAGAGCATCAACTAAAACACCTGAAATTGTTTGTAATCATGGGGGTGATAAAAATTCTGTGACCACAAATTTGAAAATATTTTTTTATATATTGTAACATATATATCTAATAATGAGCCCATGTTCGCTCTAACCCAATTATTTTTGTACAACATACTGCCACTAAGTTCATGTTCGTGTGAACTTTCGTTCGTTCACGCACGTACGCAGTGGAGGGGGTTTTTTGTGAAAAATACTAAATTCATGTTCATGTGAACGTTCGTCATCTGTTCTCTGCCGGTTTAATAATTACGTGAGGTGTACACAAACGGAAGAAGGGCCGAGTACTCTAGCTTTAATACATAATCATTATGACATGGTTATCAACACTGTATGTAAGTTATTTATGGTAAAGTAAACCAGAAGAATGGAGCATATTAACATGTTATTTCAGTAATGTATACATGTACGTACATGATAGTTAATGATTGAAATAACTAATATACTATTGTTATTGTTTAAATCACTAATATAATTTAACCATTAATAACTACTCTGTATCTAATATACTGTTGTTGTTGTTGTTGTTTAAATCACTAATATAATTTAACATTTAGATAGTACAGTACTTTACTATAATAAAACATACATATTTAAGTTAATCTAGGTCTTGCAGTGTTACAACAGCATGATGATTTGGCTGTTTGTGGATTTTATGTGAATAGCCATATAATAGTTTAAGCTATATATTTGATGTAAAATTGTTTCCAGATTTAATCTCATAGCACCCATACTTTATAAATTTTCTGGGGGGGGGGGCATGCCTCAGACCGCCATATTATTAGCATGTTGATTGTGCTTCGCCCAGTATGTGTTGACTTTTGATCTCACATTTTACGTGCTGGCTTAACGTAACAAGTTGAAAGTGTTGTTCTTATTCGTCAGTATTACGTGTTAAAGTTATCTACCTTAACCATGAAACAAGGCATTCAACAACCATCTAACTGACACAGAGAACAAGGCATTCTACAACCCTCTAACTGACACAGAGAACAAGGCATTCTACAACCCTCTAACTGACACAGAAAACAAGGCATTCTACAACCGTATAACTGACACAGAGAACAAGGAATTCTACAACTGTCTAACTGACAGTCTCTCTACATGGAGTCAATGTCTTACATATGTTACGTGTAGCATGTGTTAACTTGCTACACCAGTCTCTCTACATGGAGTCAATGTCTTACATATGTTACGTGTAGCATGTGTTAACTTGCTACACCAGTCTCTCTACATGGAGTCAATGTCTTACATATGTTACGTGTAGCATGTGTTAACTTGCTACAC
>NW_013679842.1:6367-7197 GCF_000517525.1 Limulus polyphemus
GAGAGTTTAGACTCCCTGGTGTTGTACTATAGGAGAGTTTACACTCCCTGGTGTTATACTGTAGGAGAGTTTAGACTCCCTGGTGTTGTACTATAGGAGAGTTTAGACTCCCTGGTGTTATACTATAGGAAAGTTAGACTCCCTGTTGTTATACTATAGGAGAGTTTACACTCTCTGGTGTTATACTATAGGATAGTTCAAACTTCTCGGTATTATACTATAGGAGAGTTTACACTCTCTGGTGTTATACTATAGGAGAGTTTACACTCTCTGGTGTTATACTATAGGAAAGTTAGACTCCCTGGTGTTATACTGTAGGAGAGTTTACACTCTCTGGTGTTATACTATAGGAAAGTTAGACTCCCTGGTGTTATACTGTAGGAGAGTTTAGACTCCCTGGTGTTATACTGTAGGAGAGTTTACACTCTCTGGTGTTATACTATAGGAAAGTTAGACTCCCTGGTGTTATACTGTAGGAGAGTTTAGACTCCCTGGTGTTGTACTATAGGAGAGTTTAGACTCCTTGGTGTTATACTCTAGGAGAGTTTAGACTCCCTGGTGTTATACTATAGGAGAGTTTAGACTCCCTGGTGTTATACTATAGGAGAGTTTAGACTCCCTGGTGTTATACTGTAGGAGAGTTTAGACTCCCTGGTGTTATACTGTAGGAGAGTTTAGACTCCTGTTGTTATACTAATAGGAAAGTTAGACTCCCTGGTGTTATATATAGGAGAGTTAGAATCCCTGGTGTTATACTATAGGAGAGTTTAGACTCCCTGTTGTTATACTATAGGAAGTTAGACTCCCTGGTGTTATACTGTAGGAGAGTT
>NW_013679843.1:0-2628 GCF_000517525.1 Limulus polyphemus
TCTTCCTTCTTAAGCTATACCACCTATTCTTTGATCAAGAATGAACCAGTTCTATAAAACCCTTTCTTCCTTCTTAAGCTATACCACTAATCTTGTGATCAAGAATGAACCAGTCCTATATAACCCTTTCTTCCTTCTTAAGCTATACCACCTATTCTGTGATCAAGAATGAACCAGTTCTATAAAACCCTTTCTTCCTTTTTAAGCTATACCACCTATTCTGTGATCAAGAATGCACCAGTCCTATAAAATCCTTTGTTCCTTCTTAATTATTTGAGAGAGGAGAGGAAAAGCTTCGTCCTGCAGACATGTGTACGTTGGTTTTAGATACGGGCTATTCAAGTGGTATGTAAAGCTGATGATAAGTTAATCCTATAAAACTGTCATTATTAAACAAGGATTACCGGAACAATAATTAATGATGCAATAATTTCCCATCCGTGAGTGTGGATCGTAGTTTACCTACCTTATTATAAACAATGTATCGATCCATTTCCAGATTGTCTTGGTAATGTAATATTTAGTTTCTCTATGCCCCAGCTTCAGTAAAAATTACATTTTTCCAATTTTCCTTTACTAGACTTCCAACGAAGGGAGGTCGAACAGTGAAAAGCTGATGTCAACACATACTTGTTACGAATAAGAAATCAACGTGCAGAAATTAATCACAAGAGAAGCCCCCCCCCTTCCCCCTATATTCTCTAACATTTGGCCAGCAATTCCGAGAGGGACGGAGTCACTAGATAGAGCACGTGATAGGAACGAGCAAGTAATTATATTAACATGCTCTTGTCCAAAAGGAAACACGTACAGCTCAACCAATGGTATTCCAGGCAAGCGTTGCAGAATATTGTTAGGTGGTGACCTAGCGACCAGCTCCCTTACCTCCCACCCCTTCCTGCTGCTAATAACCTTTCTTTTCAAATATATATATATATTTGGATAGAAAATAGGCCTAATGTGGAACCGACTTACAAAATAATATGCAAAAGTAAGATTGAAAGGAATCATCACTTAGTACATCCAGGACAAAAAATTCTGACGTAGTCTAGTTCAGGGATCAATACCCATGTCACCCCCACCCCCAAACAAACTTGTGAAAAATATAAATGAACAAAAATAGATATATCATTCAAAAATTACCAACTAGATGATGGGCGTTTCGCAGCATTTTTGAACTTTAGAATGTTCCCGAATAGCAAGGAACAAAACGTAAATTTGACAACAGTTTCTCTTAACATACTTTATTTTATCTGTAAGATCGTTATTTGCTATTTTTTTATCGCCATCTAGTGTCCGTGAAACGATTTTTTTCCCTAGATGTTGTAGAAACTGTTTATTGTTAAAAATGGAAGGTCAATAGAATTTAAAGTTGGAAATACTTTTACAACGGGAAGAAATCAATCAAAGTTTACAAAGTGTTCTCAAGGACTTGAAAATGACACTGTTTTCAGTCATAGGCAAGTTATATATTGTTACAAGTACTTGAAAATGGCATTGTTTTCAGTCCTAGGCAAGTTGTATATTGTTACAAATATATATTTGTAACAATATATAACTTACCTAGGACTGAAAACAATGTCACTTTCAAATATTTGTAACAATATACAACTTGCCTAGGACTGAAAACAATGTCATTTTCAACTGAAAATGACATTGTTTCAGTCCTAGGCAAGTTGTATATTGTTACAAATATTTGAAAGTGACATTGTTTTCAGTCCTAGGTAAGTTATATATTGTTACAAATATTTGAAAATGACATTGTTTCAGTCCTAGAATAGTTGTATATTATTACAAATATTTGAAAATGACATTGTTTTCAGTCCTAGGTAAGTTGTATATTGTTACAAGTACTTGAAAATGACATTGTTTTCAGTCCTAGGTAAGTTGTATATTGTTACAAATATTTGAAAACGACATTGTTTTCAGTCCTAGGTAAGTTATATATTATTACAAATATTTGAAAACGACATTGTTTTCAGTCCTAGGTAAGTTATATATTATTACAAACATTTGAAAACGACATTGTTTTCAGTCCCAGACAATTTGTATATTGTTAAAAGTACTTGAAAGTGACACTGTTTTCAGTCTTAGACAATTAGCAAGAATACGAAATTCTATGTATGGGTATAAAAGGCGTAGACACAAACATTTCTCTATAACTGAAACAAAGAAGTAGTTGATATAAACAACGAACACATAATTAAGTCTACTTTTATTTGAAATTAAAGTAAAAGTTGTGGCAACGTCAGTAGGAAATGATAAACTCTAGTAAATATATAGTTTATATTTATTTACATCAGATATAAATTTAAATAAGACTAGATATTTCTTGTCTTTGTTTAAAGCAAATACGCCATTATATTCCATAATAGATGCATATGTGTATCCAGAAGTAACCTTGTACGATTAGATAGTATTTGATGTAGCTATGGTAACGGTTAGATAATATTTGATGCGTCTATGGTAAAGATTAGATAGTATTTGATGTATCTATGGTAACGGTTAGATAATATTTGATGCGTCTATGGTAAAGATTAGATAGTATTTGATGTATCTATGGTAACGGTTAGATAATATTTGATGCGTCTATGGTAAAGATTAGATAGTATTTGATGTATCTATGGT
>NW_013679843.1:3628-7358 GCF_000517525.1 Limulus polyphemus
ATGGTAAAGATTAGATAGTATTTGATGTATCTATGGTAACGGTTAGATAATATTTGATGCGTCTATGGTAAATATTAGATAGTATTTGATGTATCTATGGTAACGATTAGATAAGATTTAATGTATCTATGGAAACGATTAGATAATATTTTATGTATCTATGGTAACGATTAGATAAGATTTGATGTATCTATGGTAACGATTAGATAATATTTTATGTATCTATGGTAACGATTAGATAAGATTTGATGTATCTATGGTAACGATTAGATAATATTTTATGTATCTGTGGTAACGTTTGTTTGGTGTTGTTTAAGCACAAACTACACAATGGGTTATTTGTGCCCTGCTTTCTTCAGGTATTGAATCCCGATGTATAGCGTGATACGCCATCAGATTTACCACTGAGCCACCAAAAGAGAGGCGTTTGATACAGGTAATACATTGCATTACGTTGCATATCGATCAAATATAAGTAATAGCTAATTAAGATAAAACCACACTGACCTGCCTCGATAGTGTTGCGAGAGAAATAATTGCATGTAATAACATATGGTATTTTCAAACTTAATGGCACCTCCTGAGCAGATGGGCTAGACAGCCTGGTGAAAAACCCCGTGGGGTCAAAGTATAACCGTCCTTAATTTGGAAGTGTTCTGTTCAGTGGAAAACAAATCCTCAATATTCGCCGCCGAAACGTTTTGTTCACCTTTGAAACTAATATTGTTGTTCATTGTCACTCCCATAACACACAGCTGAAAGTGCAGAGGAGGCATTCAGTGATATCGCGGCGCAAACTTTCAGAACCACTAACTTTCTGGGATTTCAATAACTGAATAATAGTAATTTATCATTTTACTTACGTAATGGTTAATTACTTCGCAGTCCCAATTATTATAATTTTTGTCAGGCTGAGTTTCAAAATTATAATTTATTGAGTTAGATTTTGTTATGTATTACTTGTTGTTTTTTTCAAAGTATTTGTAACCTTCCGAAGTTGTTGTTGTTGTGGTTTTTTAACGCTAAGTTACACAATGGATTAATTGCGCTCTGTCCACCGCGAGAGTATCAAACCCTGGATTTTATAACTCTAAATGTAGTGACTCGATTCCTGCAATGGGCACAGCACAGACGGCCTAAATAGTCTGATTTACACCACTGCTAATTTTTCAGGAAAGAGAACATAAGATAAACTAAAAATATTAAATTATTAAAAATATCAAATATTAAATTATAGTAAAAACTAGTATAAAAGCCCGTCAAAAATGACGGGAAACCATTGCTGAATGATTAACGAAAATTTAACTAAAACGAATTTTTCTGTATCTACAAAATACACCTACTCTTCACTTATATCAGCAGTCTCGAAGTAATTCTTTAATCACCACATTTTTAGTAAAAACTACGCAGAAAAATTAAATGTTATCGTGAACAAAAGTACGTGTGCACTCTGAAAGAGACTTAAATAGCACTCTTAAGCCTTTTCACTGTATTCTAGGTCAGAAAGTAGAAAACATTGTGCGGACGTTCCGACAGAAAATATTCAACTCTTTCGACTGTATAAAGGATAAAATATATTTGGTAGTAACAAACGTTTATTATTCTTTATGTTTTAAGGCCAAGTAGGTAGTATGTGTGTTAAAATACTAAAACAATATTTATTAATTAACATTTATTCACCACTTAAAACTTTTTAAACACTGACTCTATAACGTTAGTAATAGTAGGTTTATTTGTAGTCTAATTTAAGCATTAGGCCTAATACATCAACGTAACGTAAGGCTTAGCTGAAACACTAGTTGGTAAATTTTATTTTGCTTTTGGCTACAGCTCAATGATATAAAACTTCTGAATTAAACCATTTTGCTGTTATATCACCAAAGTTATAAAAAAATAATAAAACAAACCTTTCTAACGAATCAATGTGAATATTGAGCATTCAACATAAACACCATAGTTGGCCTAAGAACAATCAGGTGATAGTTTTGTTGCTAAGCGACGATGGATATTGTCAAGCATTACCAAAAAAGGAGCGTGAAAGCGTTCTCGTGGAATGAGATGTTGTGGGCCTACCCTGTATATATTAGTGGCGTGAAATGAGATGTTGTGGGCCTACCCTGTAAACATTAGTGGCACGGAATGAGATGTTGTGGGCCTACCCTGTATATATTAGTGGCATGGAATGAGATGTTGTGGGAACAATTTAACAATGAATACACTTCGATTTTCTTGAGTTTGAGTTGTGTTACAAAAAAAATCAACTTAATACCGTTGTTAAAAACAGTTCACCAGGTTTTCGGTTTCTTTGTTTTATGATTTATCTATTGTGTTGATCCAAATGTAATGGCACTACATCTACAGTGTAATGGGTTTTTAACAGCTTTCAGTAAATGTTTTCTAACTGTAGCGGAAACAAGTGAAATTCCTAGAATCTCTGCGATAGTTTCTAATTTCCAGACATGCTCCGGTAATATCTAGATTTATAGGTAATCGAAACTAATATCCTGTCAATTTAAAGATTTCAAATGTCGCCGTTTAGGTTTCGTTGTATAACATATTTAAGGACATTCTAACATTTACGTAACAACATGTTTAAGGACATTCTAACATTTACGTAACAACATATTTAAGGACTTTCTAACATTTACGTAACAACATATTTAAGGACTTTCTAACATTTACGTAACAACATATTTAAGGACATTCTAATATTTATGTAACAGCATGTTTAAGGACATTCTAACATTTATGTAACAACATGTTTACGGACATTCTAATATTTATGTAACAACATATTTAAGGACTTTCTAACATTTACGTAATAACATATTTAAGGACATTCTAACATTTACGTAACAACATGTTTAAGGACTTTCTAACATTTACGTAACATATTTAAGGACTTTCTAACATTTACGTAACAACATATTTGAGGACATTCTAACATTTACGTAACAACATATTTAAGGACATTCTAACATTTACGTAACAACATATTTAAGGACTTTCTAACATTTACGTAACAACATATTTAAGGACATTCTAATATTTATGTAACAGCATGTTTAAGGACATTCTAACATTTATGTAACAACATGTTTATGGACATCTAACATTTATCTAACAACATGTTTAGGGACATCCAACATTTAAACCCATGTGATCTTTAAAAGCCGAAATTTTATATTTTAATATTTTATGGTCTGTAATTTTTTAAATAGGTATCACTGACTATAAAAGGCTTATTCACTTTGTCCCTCTGTTGTATATATTAGTGGCACGGAATGAGATGTTGTGGGCCTACCCTGTATATATTAGTGACATGGAATGAGATGTTGTGGGCCTACCCTGTAAATATTAGTGGCATGGAATGAGATGTTGTGGGCCTACCCTGTATATATTAGTGGGGGTAGGCCCCCAACATCTCATTCCATGTCACTAATATATACAGGGTAGGCCCACAACATCTCATTCCACACCACTAATATTTACAGGGTAGGCCCCCAACATCTCATTCCATGTCACTAATATATACAGGGTAGGCCCACAACATCTCATTCCACGCCACTAATATATACAGGGTAGGCCCCCAACATCTCATTCCATGTCACTAATATATACAGGGTAGGCCCACAACATCTCATTCCACGCCACTAATATTTACAGGGTAGGCCCACAACATCTCATTCCATGTCACTAATATATACAGGGTAGGCCCACAACATCTCAT
>NW_013679844.1:0-6357 GCF_000517525.1 Limulus polyphemus
CTCTCTCTCTTCTTCTCTCTCTCTCTCTCTATATATATATATATATATATGTGTATATGTGTGTGTGTGTGTGTGTGTGTGTCATACGTACATACATATAACATTAAATTATTGACCAATTACCAACTGCTAAAAACGTTGAACTACTGAAACGCTTTCTATTTACTTGTATGTCAATAACCTTATTGAAAATAATTATGTACAAATAACACGTATGTGTGTGTGTTTGTATTAATTATATCACACTGAGTTATTTACTAATTACCCACTGGGAAAAAGAAAAGCCTTGAAAGTTAAAGTTTTTCTTTCTGCTTGGAAGCTGAGGCTTTTTTTTTTCTTCTGAAGATAAACTCCTTCACGTGACTGCTTGGTCAAAGTTCTTTAAGTTTAAGTACCGAAATATCGTATAATAGTCAGCCAGTCATTAAAACAATTACATTGTATCCGTTAATAGTAGACTAGCGTTGTTGAACAGTAAGATACGATCTACACGTTGGTTTTACTGATATTTCATCATGGCTTCTCACGATAAAGTAGTGCATCTTGCTAGTGGTCAAAATGTACCCATTATTGGACTGGGAACATGGAAGGTATTTTTCTTTAGTATTTACTTATTAGCTATTTATTTTTGGAGGAAGGCTGTAAAGTTTCTGAAATAATTAAATATTCCATCATGAATGGTTAATTAATAAATCTAAAATACATGGAGTTAAGTAAAATTATAAAAGAATGAGAAAATCAGGAAATTATAAATAGCTTATGAAAAATAGTTGATTGATGATGTTAAAACTAAAAGTAAAACTGTTATAATGTACTCCTTCAGACTTACCGCTGAGCCACTGGGGGCAAGGGCAATAGAGCATTCAAATGACTGCAGAAAGATTGTTCAGGAAGTGGGACAGAATGCAGCAGGATTTTTAAAATCTAAATACAGCAAATAAACAAAACTTTGTCATCAGTATCCTCTAGGTATATGTCAGCCATCTCATAGTCTACAATAAACAAAACTTTGTCATCAGTATCCTTTAGGTATATGTCAGCCATCTCATAGTCTACAATAAACAAAACTTTGTCATCAGTATCCTTTAGGTATATGTCAGCCATCTCATAGTCTACAATAAACAAAACTTTGTCATCAGTATCCTTTAGGTATATGTCGGCCATCTCGTAGTCTACAATAAACAAAACTTTGTCATCAGTATCCTTTAGGTATATGTCAGCCATCTCATAGTCTACAATAAACAAAACTTTGTCATCAGTATCCTTTAGGTATAGGTCAGCCATCTCATAGTCTACAATAAACAAAACTTTGCCATCAGTATCCTTTAGGTATATGTCCAAGCCCCATTTTAACATTTTGCTTGCTGTTAATTTTACTTTTAGTAAAACTGACAACTGGATTTCGATACCTGTAGTAGACGTAGCATAAATAGCCCATTCTAGCTTTACACTTAACAATGAAAAAACAAATATAATCAAAAACTTTTGATAAGATACCACACGAAAAATAAACTAAGAAAATTACATCACTAGAAGTTGGAAAAAGACTAGTAAATTGGATTGTAGGATAGCTGAATGGGAGAAACAAAAGATTGTTATTCCAGTCAAATGGGACCTTTTTGTTTTTAGTGTTTTTTTCTCAAGGGTCAGTGGTTGGCCCATTCCATTTTCTTATTAACATAATAATATTGATATGAGCATAATTAGTAAATTATTAAAGTTTGATTACATTAAACACTGGCTTTTCTACCTGTATTTATGATGTTTAGGTATTACAGAATGACTTGTATCAATTGAACAGATATTTAGCAAACAACTTTTAATCATGGTAATTGCAAGGTAGTACATGTGCGTTATTAGTTTTAACATTATCAGCTATCTGTTTCTCAGAAACTGTCTTGGATTTCCTGATTTCTTTTTTCAAATAGTCCTTTGTTTTCATTGACCTGTGGTTCTGAAAATGTTCCAACCTATCTGGAACTATATACTTAAGGCATCTGGGCCATATGATAATTTCCCAAGGAAAGTAAAATAGGTTAAGGTTTACATAGGGAAGGTGCCAGAAGACTGGAAGCTAGCTAATGTAATTGTAGGTCAATTAGCCTTACTTCTGTAGTGGTAAAAGATTGTTGGACAGTCAGCATGGTTTCACATGGGGAAAATCTTGTGACTGCTTATGTTGGTAAAGGATTTGATTATCAGATGGCTTTTGACAGAGTGATACATATGATTTGTAAATAAAATTATCTTTTTGGATGTGGGGGATACGTTAACTTGATGGATTTGGGGGTGGAAGAAGCAAAGGGGTGTAATAAATGGAGTCAAACTGGATTAAAGTAGTAAGTGGGGTACCTCGGGGGGGTCTATACTTGGGATCTTTGCTCCTTTTGCTAGTGCACTCTCTAATAAGAAAAAAAACTTGCCTGGTGACCTAAAAATTGGACTTCTGGATATTAGGAACTGAAGTTTCATTTCTTTGTTATCTCAACATTTAGCAAAACATGGTCGACACTCTGATAATTTCATATAATATTTTCTCTTGAGAAGAGAATGGAACTCGTGATCTTATTGAAGTTTACAAGATCATCTGGGGCAGTGATAAAATAAAGGCCCATGATTTCTTTGTGCTGTATTCTGAAGACAAGAGGGCACAATTTTGAGATTTGTAAAAGACGCGTATATCTTTCTAGTAGGATGATCAGACAATGAAATTAGTTGTCATCAGTGGTGATGAAGAGCCAGCACCTTATGTGGGTTAAAGAGGGGATTTGTTTACTATATCTAGGGTGGATGAACAAGGATAGTCTTGAATGGCCAAATGGTCCCCTGTTGTCCATACATTAAGAACAAGTAGATATGTGGAACTTGCATTTAATGAAGAAGATACGTTACATTAAATTATTTATAACTTTTGAAATTTTCTCTTCAGTCTCCACCAGGAAAAGTGAAACAAGCTGTCATAGATGCTATTGATGCTGGATATCGTCAAATTGACAGTGCATTAGTGTATGGGAATGAAAGTGAAGTGGGTGCTGGGTTAAAGGAGAAGATAAGTGATGGAACTATAACCCGAGAGGATGTTTTCATTATTGACAAGGTAAAAAGCTTCTTTGTCCAAATTTTACCAATGGGGTTAAAGTATATTGAAAACATTTCTAACATACAAAATTATGCATTCTTTATTTATAAAGTTGGTGTGAAAGTCTTGTGTTTCAAATGTAATGTTTTTAAATAATTCAGTAACAACTGCATTCAGTGAAACCTATTACATAAATATATTTGCACAGAAGTTATTCCATTATAATTCACTATATAAAAAATTTCAGTCAAAACAGAAAGATAAAATGGTAAGAATGTTAGAAGTTGAATTCTAGAAGATGTTAACTTTCACTGTAGTACAGAAAAGAAAGTCTTGTTATGAAGTGGCCGTATTTAAACCAAATGTACTCCTTTCTTCTTAGTTATCAAGAAGTTTCTAATTAAGGCAGTTTTTTAAACAAGCAACTTTCACTGTAAGAACATTTATAAGGAATATTTTAACATTTGGTTGGAGCAATATTCCATAATTAATAGCGTAAAACACTTGAAGTGTGCAACAATTGGGTTTGGAATGAGCAACAAAGATACAGATTATTAACTACAGACAATGCCAAATGACCACATCATAAACATAGAATATAATAAACCTACTTGTTACTTAAACCCTAGGATTAATTACAGAATTTATATAAGTAAAGCATAGAACAATTATTAAAATTTGAAAAACACTGTTGTTATTAGTGAAAAGAAAGGTAGTTCAAATGGACAAGTTGTATTAAAATTTGATGACTCTTTGTACAGCAAGGATAGTTTTATACTTTCTGGAGTACTGACAAACTTCTCCACCATCATCTTCTGCTGAATATTTACAATAAATGCAGTCACAATATTAGCATCACACCTTTCCCTTCTGTATGAACAACATAAACACTTCTACTGTGACTTTTATATTAAACTGTTTATTTATTTTTTAAAAAGGAGCAAAAAATGAAAAAAAAGAAAAAAAAGAGTATAAAACAGTGTGTCCAAGGGTAGAATTTAACTTGTATATACATGTGTGTGTGTGTGTGTATATATATGTATACACACAAACACATCATATATATATATATATATATATATATTACCCTGAACAAAGAAAATGAGGTGATGTTTGAAATCCAGGCCTACTTTGTTTGTTCAGTTTTACTTGGCTTTCATTGTGACTAGTTCAGCAAAGATTTTGTCGTGAGAAACAAAAAAGCTGGTGAGCTATTCATTGATCCAGAAGAAGCGATTGTCTATGCAGATTAACACTTTTTTTTTATGTTTTGTCTAAATAAAGATTGTTTTCACTGTCATTTAAATGTTATCCAATTTGTTTATTTCTCATACAACTTAAAATTCAGTCAAGTGTGGAACACTTCTCATATTTCTTGATCAAATCTGCCTGTCTGATGCTTGGCACAAAATCAATTTTACACAAGGCTACTACGATAATTTTGGAAATAGTGTTAACATCACTTCTAGTTTGTGATATTGTAAAATGTTTGTGCCACATTTCAGCTACTAAAAGATAGATTGCTTTCAAGTTGGGAACATGATGTACTGACAATTCACAAAACATTCTTGCAGTTCTTCAAAATTGACACAATTGGATATTGATGATCAGACAGAAGTGTGATAATTTTGTTGTTACTTATGTTATATGTTTACACTTAAGTTCTGCCTCAGCATCTTTTATTTTTATGTATATGTAAGTTTGTTTGTTGTATACAGTTTTATTGTGAAGACTGTTTTTAACAATATTAAAGGCATTTCTTTCAGTGAGTAAATGTAAGTGTAGAGTTACAGATATATAAGTATAGAGTTACACTGCTCAACATCCAATCCCTTTGACCTTATGATGGTCACATGCTTGTTTTGGAAGTGTGCCCAGCAACATCCATGGGTGGATGACTTTAAAGCAGATTTTTGTGATAAGTATAATAAGATACTAGTATTTAATTAAACAGCTAGACTACTTATATAACTTATGTAATCTAAAAACAATGCTGTAAACTAATTAACCACTTACAGAAAGTACATATTTCTTTATAAGTGTTTTAATGCAAGTATTGGTATAACATAAAGAAATTTTTTCATCTGTAGAAAACATTGCAGTTTTCATAAAGATTATGAAAGACCGCTAGTTTTTAAAAATAAGCTTTTTTAACATCGGGTCAGAATTTTAAATTAAAATATATAAGATAGTGTTTAATTAATTTGATTTTAACATATGTTGGGTTTTGGATAGCTAGGGATTTGATTGTAATGTTAGATCTATTCAACTTTACTGTATTTAGAATCAAGTGCAAATTTGAAACAAAAAATGTTCCATATCTTGAAATAAATGAGTGACACATGACAAGATGCCTAATATTTTAATATAATTTTCAAGCCTTTAAAACTTTTTAAAAACTTGATTTATGCATTTTATGCAATTATAGTAAAACTGCAATAGAAATGTTTTTAAAATATTACCATAAATATTTCTTGTTTCAAAAATAATGTCTAAAGTAACGTAGCATTTTCTCTTTGTGGATTCTTGCTGCTACAATAAAACAAAATTGCATGTTATTGTTTGAAATTTAAAAATTTTATTGTACTTTCTTATTAACCTATTTATAAAGTTAAACAACTTGTTGATACTTTTTTTCTGTGTTAAAAGTGTATATACATCAACAGAAGCCAAAGTAGAACATTTGATAAATTGACAGACTGTTTTTAGAAATACTTTATTATGATGTACAGGTAGGTGAACTTTTTGTGGTCATATGCATTTGTTTTGATTTTCAAATAGCATGTTTTCTATTTGCAATATATCCAGTAATTAGGCAGAGCTGTAACCTTTCCTGTTAAGTTTAGAGAAAACAAATCAAGGAAATGTGAGACTGTTTTACAACCAAATATTTACTCATTGTTTCTAGGACCACTTAACAGTTCAAACAAACCAAGATACTAAAACTTCATGAGAGAAGGACCAAGTTAAAACTAAAACATTGTTTAATGTATTAAGTTTCAATGTATTTTATGAAATATTATTTTCTTGAACATGTGAGTGAAGAAAGTCCTAAATATAAGTTATGGTGGATTGAAAGGAATTTTTTTTTTACTACAGTGTTGGAATACCTTTCATAAGAGAGAACGAGTAGTTGAATGCTGCAAATTATCTTTGAAGAATTTGGGGCTTGAATATCTGGATCTGTATCTTATACACTGGCCGCTTGGCTACAAGGTATGATTAATATAAAGTTATATTTAATATCTAGATCTGTATAATATACACTGGCTGATTGG
>NW_013679845.1:0-6354 GCF_000517525.1 Limulus polyphemus
CCTACCAACCAGACAAGCAGAAGTAATACAGGTTTAGAAAAATGTTCTCAGTTGTCTCTCTTAACACTGTCCTACCAACCAGACAAGCAGAAGTAATACAGGTTTAGAAAAATGTTCTCAGTTGTCTCTCTTAACACTGTCCTATCAACCAGACAAGCAGAAGTAATACAGGTTTAGAAAAATGTTCTCAGTTGTCTCTCTTAACACTGTCCTACCAACCAGACAAGTAGAAGTAATACAGCTTTAGGAAAATGTTCTCAGTTGTCTCTCTTAACACTTATAATGTGACGGTCAATCCCACTATTCGTTGGTAAAAGAGTAACCCAAGAGTTGGCGGTGGGTGGTGATGACTAGCTGTCTTCCCCCCTAGTCTTTCACTGCTAAATTAGAGACGACTAGCGCAGCTAGCCCTCGAGTAGCTTTGCGTTAAATTCAACAAACAAAAAACAAACGTCATCAACTCGTAGACGCTGATTGGTCAAAACCACAAACTTCTGAATTCGATCATAAATATTCAGATAAAACCATTGTAAAATGTAAACGTTATGAACTTAACAAGCTATATGTAACGTCCATCTTTCAATTTCACGTTTTCGACTTCGCTGTGCTATCATTGTTTTGAAGTTATAGTTTTCTTTGTTTGTTTTCGTGGAAGTTGGGCTTGGTATGTTGAAGTTATTCAAATATCGGTGAAATACGTAAAATGACTGACATCATGACTCTCATTTCTTAAGAAACGTTGTCGAGGATGACGTCATCCATGCCCACTAATTGCCTAAACTGGATTGGGCAGAATTAAACTAAAATCAGTAACATAATGTGAATTTAAAAGATAAAATAATATATATATTGCTTATTATTTTGTGTGGGAGCTATTTTATTTTATTCTGGCTTTTAAAAGTGAGCCGAGTTTTAGTGTACGATCGTTAATAACTTAGTTTGTTTGTAATCAAGCACAAAGCTGCACGATGGGCTATCTGTGCTCTGCCCACCACGGGTATCGAAACCCGGATTCTAGCGTTGTAAGTCCACAGACTTACCGCTGTGCCACCTGGGGGCTATGAACGTAATTTCTATAATTTAAGATTCTACTACCTATTACAGTAACTGTACTCTTTTTTTTTTTTCATTCACCTTTATCCTAGTTTGATGAGAGATTTTTGTATACTTAAAGTTATATTCTGAGCAAGTAGCAACCCGCTACGTGTGGTAGTAATTAGCACGTGGCAGACGTGAACGACAGAACGTCGGTTTTTCCACTTATTTTGCGATGAGATTGGTACACTATTGTTTTCTTGTACACCTATAAATAAACATTACGGCATCAGTATAGTTTTAGTGACTTGACGCGGATCGAGAGTAGCAGACAAGGTTTGTTTTTTTCTCCCTCAACTTTAATTGTGCACTACATATAAGGAAAACACCCACGTGCTCTCTCTCTCCCCGCCCAGTAAACAAGTTTGTTAGAACAAGTTCGTGTGGTCAGAATGTAGCGGTGTAAACAAAGACGTGTGATGTCATTGCACGAGATGAAAGCAAGTTAGCGTACATTGTTCTACGGGAATTATCATCTCCATAGGCTCCTATACATACCCAACCATATAGGGTATAGCAAGTACAATTCTGAGATTTTGTTATACAGATTTCTGACCTTCAACAACCAAGCCGTATTTTGCACTTGGTGGGGGATCCATTTTTGTTTTCCATTTCTTAAACTTGTAATCATTCAAAACAGTTAGTCCTTTCGTGTTCACTGTCTACCTTAAATAACAAAACCAAAACCGAATTGTAGAACACCAAGGAAGAGCAGTAAACTTTAATTACAACGTCTCTAACATGTTAATTATGGCACACTTCGTATGGCTATCTGTTTTGCCAAAATACTTATAACCCTCTCCTTCGATATATTATTTACCTATTTTGGTACAATATTGTTACGTATCTGTTTGTTGGATAATTTCCGGTATAAATTCTTTCCGAGGAACTTCAGCGATACTAGTCTTTTCTTAATTAAACCAGTTTATTTTTTCCTCGATACAACTTTGTAATACACAGAATTTCCAATCAGTACGTTAAACTTAACTGATTTTATAACACAAGCTATAAATCACAGTGCTTCACACACTTTACTTACGGAGCATACTGTACGCTTGACTCAGTTATCTATCTCTTCAATCTATCCGATCTATCTGTATCTATTCAATCGCGCTGGTTTTTCTCGCCAGGCTTATATACTAAAAAAATAGAGCGCCTCGAAGAAACTCAGGCCTCCCCGATAATTCATGATCCTTCGAGAAACTCCAGCGCGCATGCTCCCAGCGTCACGCGACTTCCGCTGTCGTAACAATATTTATATATAACTACTATTTTGCTACGGTATTTATTTATTTATTTATATAAAGCATTATTTTCTCTTTCGTTTTGTTACGCTGCTTATTAAGCTCTCTTTTCGACGAGAAAATTTACTGGATATTGAAACCTAAACCGGCTGTTTCAAGTATACAGAGAGAGAGAGAGACACATACAAGTTTCTGGAAATTTAGTAATTTATCCGAACTAATATGGAGAGCTCTTTTCTCCATAATTCATGTTGGACATGGGAATGGTTTAAGCTCAATCAAAACTCTTTTAGGGACATTAGGCTTTATATTATCTCGTGTTCCAATAAGTGAAACATATGGCTTTATTATATTTTTATAATTCCAATAATATCGAATATATATAGCTTTTTGTTATATTACAGTGACTTTCTTTATACTATTAATTAATAAGTGTTAGCTGGTTGTTAGTTTATATTACAGTGACTTTATACTATTAATTAATAAGTGTTAGCTGGTTGTTAGTTTATATTACAGTGACTTTCTTTATACTAATAGATTAATAAGTGTTAGCTGGTTGTTAGTTTATATTACAGTGACTTTATACTAATAGATTAATAAGTGTTAGCTGGTTGTTAGTTTATATTACAGTGTCTTTCTTTATACTAATAACTTAATAAGTGTTAGCTGGTTGTTATGTGAGTATTGAAATGACGTCAAGCGAGAAATCTTATAATAAATAAATAAAGTTATTCAACTTGAGGTTTTGTATCTCAGCTTACGACCTACAAATCATTTGTTTATACTTCGATTTATCTGTAGGTATAGAATAAAATAATTTCCCAAGTTTTTCTTGTGTTGCTGTCACGGCTTTCAAAGACTGTAATGTAAACAACAACCAGCTAACACTTATTAATTAATAGTATAAAGAAAGTCACTGTAATATAAATTAATTAATAAGTGTTAGCTGGTTGTTAGTAGTATAAAGTCACTGTAATATAAACTAACAACCAGCTAACACTTATTAATTAATAGTATAAAGTCACTGTAATATAAACTAACAACTAGCTAACATTTAGTCGGCCGGACAGTGGATCTGAGGGTCCGTCATTTGCCACGTTACCACTTAAAAAAGTGCGCTCAACACTTTGAAGTCGTTATAAGAATGACTGTCAAATCCCATTATTCGATTACAGTATCCCACGAATATGGCAGTGAGTGGTGTTGAATACCTGCCTTTTGTATAGCCTATCGCTTTAGAATTAGTGAAGGCTAACGCAGATAATCTTGGAGTAACTTTGAGCGAAACTTGATATCTTAAGACGACAGTAATATATGAACAGACCAATTAGCACGCTTCTACGTTTTATAAACAACCAATTAGCACGCTTCTACGTAGCGGAATTGAGGATCGCTGAGACACATCCCCCCCCCCCCGTCACATACACACATACTTTTTATTGCAAAGAACTTCAAAGACTAAAAATTATAACATTAATAGTATAATAAATTGGTAAAACAAGATTTATAGCACATGTAAGGCGGATAGAAGTCTCTCGAACATTCTTACTGGTACAAAGTGATTCTGCGTCACATAAACATCAAATTACACTTCTAGGATCAACGAAAGAAGCAGAGTATAACGTCAGCTTGTCACTGAATACATCACAATTCACTTCTAGGATATTAACAACGAAAGAAGTAGGGCATATCGTCAGCTTGGCACTGAATACATCACAATTCACTTCTAGGATATTATCAATGAAAGAAGCAGGGTATATCGTCAGCTTGGCACTGAATATATCACAATTCACTTCTAGGGTATTATCAACGAAAGAAGTAGGGTATATCGTCAGCTTGGCACTGAATACATCACAATTCACTTCTAGGATATTAACAACGAAAGAAGCAGGGTATATCGTCAGCTTGGCACTGAATACATCACAATTCACTTCTAGTATATTATCAACGAAAGAAGTAGGGTATATCGTCAGCTTGGCACTGAATACATCACAATTCACTTCTAGGGTATTATCAACGAAAGAAGTAGGGTATATCGTCAGCTTGGCACTGAATACATCACAATTCACTTCTAGGATATTAACAACGAAAGAAGCAGGGTATATCGTCAGCTTGGCACTGAATACATCACAATTTCAGTGTTAAGTTTGGTTATTTTTTGAGAAACGATTCCATTATTATTCAAAATACAAATCACAACTACAAAAGAATCAGCCTCGCTCGTGCTTTCCGTCACACCTCGCGCACCAAAAAACCCATTATTTCTAGTTCATTTAAAGGGTTAAGTAGTCGTGCACCTTTATATAGTGCTCTTTATCAAGTATTTGTTTGTTTGTAGCTAAGCGCATAGCTACACAATGGGCTATCTGTACTATGTCTACTACGGTATCGAAACCCGGTCTTTAGCGTTGTAAGTCCGCAGACATACAGCTGTGCCACTGGTTGTTGTTTTTTTTATCTCGTGGATCTTTACATTATTTATAATACTGTACAAAAATATTATAAGTATTAAAATAAACAAACCGTACACAATACACATTCAATCAAGAAAAATATCCATTACTAAAAAGACCTGATGACTGACACCATGTTTTCAACTCTGTCTTGCTTGTCGACTTTTGATTTTCTATCTGCGCTAGCCGTCCCTAATTTTGAAGTGACAAATTAGAGGAAAGTCAATTATATAACACCACCCACCGCCAACTCTTGGGCTACCCTTTTTACCAATGAATTCTGGGATTTGCCGTAAATTTATAACGCCACCACGGCTGAAAGGTCGAGCATATTTGGTGACGAGATTCGAACCTACGACCTTCAGATTGCGAGTCGAGTTTTCTAACCACCAGGCCACACCAGCACAAAGACGATTTAATCTCTCCTGGAGAGTAAAAATACTCTACGCTTCTTATAATTACAAAAAGGTGAAGAAGATAACCTCTTTGAAGAAGTTTTAATCATATTCACACCGATCCACATAATAGAACAGACGTTAAGTGCAGATAACTTTTATTTGTACTAATTCAAGATGGCGTTTTCACAAGGTTAATCGTGAGACTGGCTGGAAATTGTCGTACATCACATTATAGAATATTAACATACTGGATACGGGTAGGTCAAACTGCGCATGTCACGACCTTTTAACAGTTGAGCTCAAACTGTATCTCCCGATTGGTTAAGGGTACGTTTACTGACTTACAATGCTAACATATAGGGTTCGATTATCAGCAGAGGACAGAGCGCACGCAGCCCATTGTATTATAGCTTTGCGTTAAGAAAACAGCAACAACATTCAAAACTTAATTAATGAGATTATTATCAAGGTATATCGATAAACTTGACATCAAAACGTAGTTAATAAACCAAATTTTAATATTATGTTAGTTTTAATTTCTTAATTTCAAAAGTAAATATTTACATAACACTTCTTTACTCAGGAATTTAGGCCTAACATGGCCAGATGGTTAGGGGGCGCTCGACTCGTAATCTTTGGGTCGCGGGTTCGAATCCCCGTCCCACCAAACACGCTCGCCCTTTCATTCGTGGGTCACGTTATAACGTGACGGTCAATCCCACTATTCGTTGGTAAAAAGAGTAGCGCAAGAGTTGGCGGTGGGTGATGTTAACTAGCTGCCTTCCCTCTAGTCTTTCACTGCTACATTAGGGACGGCTAGAGCAGATAACCCTCGTGTAGCTTTGCGCGAAATTCATAACAAGCCAAACCAAACTGCACATTTTACAAGTTTTAACTCTATACAGCCTTGTACAATATTACATTTATACCATACATAACCACGAGCTATTACACTTACACTCTACATAACCACGAGCTATTACACTTACACTCTACATAACCACGAGCTATTACACTTATACCATACATAACCACGAGCTATTACACTTACACTCTACATAACCACGAGCTATTACACTTACACTCTACATAACCACGAGCTATTACACTTACACTCTACATAACCACGAGCTATTACACTAACACTCTACATAACCACGAGCT
>NW_013679846.1:0-3063 GCF_000517525.1 Limulus polyphemus
TTTCTTCCTGTTTCCTTTCTTGTTCTAGTTGCCACTGCTGTAATCTCTCTTCTGGTTTCTTTTCTCATACTTCTTGTTTCTTTTTCTTTTCCTCCAACAATTGCTGTAATTTCTCTTCTTGTTTCTTTTCTTTTTCCTCCAGCAACTGCTGTAATCTCTCTTCTTGTTTCTTTTCTCGTTCTTCTTGTTTTGTTTTTTTTTTGCTGCTCTTGTATTGCTGCCATCAAATCTGCTAAACTGTAGTTTGATTTGCCGCTTCTCGTTTCCATTTTTTTATCCCACTTCTGACACCAATTTGTTACGCCTCTGTGTTCGTTGGTTAATTTTCCGTAGAAATTCTTTCCAAAAAACTTCTGCAATACAAGTCCTTTCTTAAATATAACTAGTTTATTCTTTCTGAATACAACTTTGCAATACACTTAATTTCCACAGTCACTTTAACTAAAACACACGCTATAATTCCCAACGATTACTTTACCGCACTTTACTTACGGTCACTACCGCGCTTGACTCAGTTGTCCGTGTCTATCTCTGCCTGTCTACAATTCAATTAATTATCTCGCTTTATTTCCCAGCTTATATACTAAAATAGAGGGCGCGTAGAAAAGACTAGAGTTGCCAAGAAGAGACATGATCCTTCTAGAAACCCCAGTACGCATGCTTCCAGCGTCGCGTGACTTCCGCTGTCGTAACAATATTTACGTTCAAGTTGAAATTGTAATTCTTTCCAATAATAACATTACTGTTTATTCATACAAAGAGATATTATTTTTTACAAATAACCCACTATGACAACATCCATACTTACATTGCTCCATTATAATGTCTTCCCGCGGCCAAGAATGGACAAAAAAAACAAAAAATTTCAAAAAGTAAAAAGAAACTTTGGGCAAAGATAGTTCAAAAACACATATTGGGGCTACAATAATTTACATGGTACAGAGAAATGATAATAACAATTAAGTGATCTGTTAAGACTAGTTCAATTTTTCAATCCGTTTCACTTTTTGGTTAGCATTGTTTACAAGAGTTATGTGTTCAACAGCCAACTTTTTCAATTTGTCATATTTACAACAATTCAAACATTTGTTTGAGAATAAGTTTTAAATTTCAACATCTATTTAAATATCTTCGATTCCAGAATTTTATGCAATTATGAAAATATTTTGGTACTTGTTACAAATATGGTTAAGTACTTCCTAATTTACATTCGATCTGACATAAATAAATATTAAGTTTTAATAACTTTTCTGGAACCTTCAAATTCTCACGACAGTGTTTTTTGTTTTCGCTGGTCATTAATTTAGGCAGGTTTCGGGAAATTCCAGTGGCTAATGTTCTTCGTTACTGGACTAGGCCTAGCGGCTGATTCCATAGAAATTCTAGCTATTGCATACGTACTTCCCAGTGCTGAGCAGGACCTCTGTATGGATTCTAGCCAAAAGGGGTGGTTGGGTAAGTGAGCAATTTTATGTCAGAATAATTCAAATATATTTCGTATGAATTTTGTAATAAGTATTTAAAGTTTACCAGAGATTATTGAATGAAGTGTTTATATAGACACATATTTGTTTAGTTAGTCATGTGTCTCTTGGTTAATTCTTTCTTCATCACGATCATAAGAATATTTTAGTCGCTCAACAATACTAGTAAATCTGGAGGGTGCAGTCGTCCAACAACACTAAGTTGTATGCAGTTGCTAAATAATATTAGGATATATGGTAAATATTGCCACTTGACAATATTAAGGAATGTGTAGTCACTAAACAATACTAAAGAAACTGAATAATCTTTCAAAATACCATTGTTATCTAAAGTAGTATCCGTAATAAAAATACCATTGTTATCTAAAGTAGTATCCGTAATAAAAAAAAATACCATTGTTATCTAAAGTAGTATCTGTAATAAAAAATACCATTGTTATCTAAAGTAGTATCCGTAATAAAAAAAAATACCATTGTTATCTAAAGTAGTATCTGTAATAAAAATGTAACTTAACTGCAATATATTTTCCAAATTCTTAATTTTTTCCATTAAGGATTTCAAATCTAATGCGTGCAAAGAGATATTTTAAGCAGAATGTGAGAAAATCAGCATTTCAATATAATATTCTCAAAAATATTAGGCCTAACGGTTTTCGATACTTCGGCAACTTCCAGTATTCAAACACGTACACTGGAGTACTACTGAGGACCTTTATTTGGATAAAATTATAGAAAGTAAAATATATGCTCGATTTAACATATAACTAGTCACGTGACCTCGCTGACGCAACAATATACATATACAAGATATAATTTTGAATCTGCAACAGCTGGAGCTACTGCTAACTCACAATAACAAATATACGACACATTTTTTTTAATGTTGTTATTAAGAACTAGATGGTTGTGTAATTAATAACTAAAGTATGCCAGCTTTTATTAGTTCACTAACCCTTTCTCTAAAGGAAAATTAGTAATAATATCACTATTATTATTCATAATTTCCTAGCCTATTAAACTGGTTATCTTCGAAAACATTTCACTAAAAGAGATCAAATTTAACTAAATCTTCAGTATGGAATAACTTGATTACCAAATGAAAAACCACTGTAAAATATATACTGGTGATTATGAAGATGCAATTAAACTGTAAACAACATCAAAGATCATGTTAATAAAGCTAATTTCTTAACGTTTTAAGAGTGGTACTAAAGATTACAATGTATGAATTATGTAAACTTTGGTGCATTTCTCCTAATAATCATTTGTTTCTTAAAGTAATGAATTTATTTTAATTATTTTATTTTCTTTATTAATGAATTAGCTGTGATTCGTTTGATGAGATAATGAATGTTCACTTTTCCTTAATCAATTTGTACAGTTCCCTGGTAGTATTCCCGTACAGTTACCTGGTAGTATTCCCGTACAGTTTCCTGGTAGTATTCCTGTACAGTTTCCTGGTAGTATTCCTGTACAGTTCCCTGGTAGTATTCCCGTACAGTTACCTGGTAGTATTCCTGTACAGTTCCCTGGTAGTATTCCCGTACAGTTACCTGGTAGTATTCCCGTACAGTTTCCT
>NW_013679846.1:3325-6610 GCF_000517525.1 Limulus polyphemus
AGCCTAATTTACTGCCACTTTCCTAAACGAAGCCCAACTTATTGCCACTTTCCTAATCAAAGCCTAATTTACTGCCACTCTCCTAAACGAAGCCCAACTTATTGCCACTTTCCTAATCAAAGCCTAATTTACTGCCACTCTCCTAAACAAAGCCTAATTTACTGCCACTCTCCTAAATGAAGCCCGACTTATTGCCAATTTCCTAATCAAAGCCTAATTTACTGCCACTCTCCTAAACGAAGCCTAATTTACTGCCACTCTCCTAATCAAAGCTTAATTTACGGCCACTTTCCTAAACGAAGCCTAATTTATGAACAGTCTTCTAAACGAAGCTCAATTTATTACAAATATTTTTAAGTAAGCCTAATTTACTACCACTTTAACTAAGCCCAATTTAATATCACTCTCTTTGGCGACAACCTTTAACTTTCAATTAATGCTGAATTGAAATCGTTAAATTATTCTTAATAGGAAATTATAGAGCTACCGACATTTCACGTTCCCGCGCTTTACAACAATGAAAACTGATGGAAAGGCCGTATTATTCCAAACGATAGCTTCTACGTTAGTAGCGACGGGTGCTAACTCGCGCTCAATCAATAAATCTAGCGTTACACGAGATAACGTTTCACGTCCACATCGAACCATCGTTAACAAGAACTTCGAATTCTTCGTCATAGTTTAACTTTCAAACAAACGACGTTGGCTGCTGAGTAACACTACTAATATCAATAGAAAAACCTTCCTAAAGACCATTCCGCTTTAAATATCGCACAGTCAAATTAGAGGCCTTGTTTAATAAGCCATCCTGTCCCCTTTCTTCTTAACCCAGAGAAAAGCTAATTACCCGATAACGTGTTTCCTAATTCTGACAACCAACTATAGTAAAAATAGACCTACTTATTTAAACTGTTTACATATATGTATATATACAATAATCACTGGAACTGTATCTCTAACTAATAACCAATGTAATTATATTATTATTGCACTAAAACATTCTCCATCGTAATGTAACTTTTAAACATAATTTATATTTAAATGTTCCTCAACACACCATAATAAAACAATACTGTTGCGTCAGCGAGGTCACGTGACTAGTATCACGCCATCTCCTTCTGGATATATCCTGTTCCTTCGTGAATTGTCAGGAGACTACTAGGTATGTGTTAGTCTTGTATATATAAGACGGCCACAACGTGACGGGGCATTGAGTAATTGAACTGCAGTCAGAGTGTGTGTATTGTTGAAGTCGAGCACGTGAGACGTTTGTTATAGCGCGACCGTTGAAATTAAGTGTATCGCAAAGTTATATTCAGAAAGAATAAACCAGTTTTATTTAAGAAAGGACTTGTGTCGCTAAAGTTTCGTTGGAACGAATTTACGGAAAATTAACTAACGAACGGAGACGTAACAAAACTTAGTCGTTAAACTAGGGACAAACTCATTTTATTAATCCAAAAATACAGTATTTATTGCCACCAGAGGGATATATTACGAAACTTTAGATAAAAAACTTAACCTTAAATCTAATTCATAATTCAATTTGTATTTGTACGATTCAGATGGATTAGTAGGAGAATACCTAACTTTAGATTCAACTCATAATTATCTTAGTATGGTTCAGATCAGGGGTGAAATTCTCCAAAAAATAAAGTAGAGGTACTCAGCTGGGTGAAGTGGACCTGTTTTTGAAAGAAGAAAAAAAAACTACGTGTAAACATAATGAAAGACAAAACAGCTCAAATAAATTCCGGTTAGTTCCAACAGAATTTCACCTCTGGTTCGGATAGATTAGTAGGTTAATAAGTAACTCGTTATTATCTTTGTAGGTGGCATTTCATTTGTTGGAATGATGATTGGAGGCTTAGTTTGGGGCAGTTTGGCAGATAAGATTGGACGACGACGAACTTTGATATCATCGTTGACCACAAATGCAGTTTTTTCTATAATCACGGCGTTTATGCCTACTTATGGTCTTTTCATGGTGACCCGGCTTTGCAGTGGCATTGGGTAAGTTTTCTGAATAGCCAGTATACATAACAGTGTCCTACTGAAGATCAAATGTGTGAATTCTGAGATAAAATTAAAAAACAGAGCGTACTTCTGCCGGGCAAGGTTTGAGCAATACATCAATCAATTGGAGTTAACTGAAGACAGCAGAATACAAAATCTAGTTTATACATTTTGGAAGAAATCTTAAAAAGCTTTATAGATTTTTGTGAGTTATCATCCAGTCTGCGAGATGCCCAACATAACATTAGTTTCACGTGTCTTCTATAGTGAATTAGGCTTAGATTAGGAGAGATTTGTAAATTAAACTTAGTTTAGAAGAATTGGTGTAAATTGGGCTTAGTTAAAAAGAATAGTAGTAAATTGGGCTTAGTTTAGAAGAATTGGTGTAAATTGGGCTTAGTTAAAGAGAATAGTAGTAAATTGGGCTTAGTTTAGAAGAATTGGTGTAAATTGGGCTTAGTTAAAGAGAATAGTAGTAAATTGGGCTTAGTTTAGAAGAATTGGTGTAAATTGGGCTTAGTTAAAGAGAATAGTAGTAAATTGGGCTTAGTTGGGTTGTTTTTGCAAGGATAAATATTTGTTAGAATAATATTCAGCGATTAGATGTTATCTTTAGAAGCCTAGCCCCTGAAGTTAAGTCGTTTTACAGTATTAGGACTTGGTCTTAAAGTTGGAAACCAAGTCAGGAGACATTGGTTTTGTTTTTTGGCTGCGAGATTGCGGACTTGTGTCTTGTAAACAAATAATGTTTGTTTAGAAAGGGACTTTCATCTTATCTCCTCTCATGTTACAGACTTCTGAAACTTCAAATCACAACCCAAACAAAGTATAAATAAATAGCTCCCACAATGACGTTAAAAAGTCACACAACATAATGTATGTCACATAGTTTTTATTTTCGGTTGAAGTTCAATCAAGTACGTTTACTAATCACTAATCCCTTGAACCTGGTTTATGAAGAATACTACAGGGGGATCGTACATGAATACTACTAGGGGACTGCACAGGAATACTACCGGGGCGATTGTACCGGAATACTCCCAGGGAACTGTATAGGAATACTCACTGGGAACTGTACGGGAATACAACCAGAGAACTGTATAGGAATACTCCCAGGGAACTGTACGGGAATACTACCAGGGAGCTGTAGATGAATACTCCCAGGGAATAGTACATGAATACTCTCAGGGAACTGTACGGGAATACTACCAGGGAGCTGTAGATGAATACTCCCAGGGAATAGTACATGAATACTCTCAGGGAACTGTA
>NW_013679847.1:0-1371 GCF_000517525.1 Limulus polyphemus
TTATCCAAACGTCTACGGCAAGAAATCCCAAATGTGTTGAGGTTATCCAGTTTAACAGACATAATAAAAAAAAACGTTGATATACAATGAGACAACTGGCATAGGAGAGCCCTTCCAGTGACACAGCAGTACGTCTACGGACTACAACGCTAAAAACCGGGTTTCGATGCCCGTGGTGGGTAGAGCACCGATAGCCCGTTGTGTAACTTTGTGCTTAATTACAAACAAACAAAGCATAGGAGATCAAATATGGGTTATATTGTAAGGGTTACGTTAGGTACTTAACCCCCACACCTATCCAGTATAAGTTACAATAGAACGAAGTAACGATGGCAACAATAACGCCCCTTATTTGGGTTGTTTTTACAGAAGACAGATTACATTTAGCTATTTGTGACAGAAGACGAGAATTTAATTTTTCCATCCTTCACTTACCCACCCTAATTACTGTAGTTTTCTACATTCTGTTGTAAGGAATAATTATTTTAATAATCAATAAATACGCGTAAGAGTAACTTTAAACACACACCCCCTAGCGGGAAAATGCCAAATTTATATGGCTACTAGTTTCGACGTGTAACATGTTCTTTTCATTCCAACGGGTGTATATCCACATAAATTTGGCATTCTTTCGTCAGTGTGGTTGTAAACTCTTTCCAGAAGAACTGATATCTTGAATAACCCGTTGTAATAGTACTTTTATTTTTAGATAATTTAAAGTTGTTAGAAGTTAAGTGTAGGTTTAGTGGTTATAAAAAATTTAAACTCCTTTTTGTAACAAATACTGCAAGATCTTCAATATAAATCCTTTATAAATGACCTGATTATCTTTACTTCTAATAAGCGATAGTATTTCAGGGACACCTAAATGTTATGAATATCAGCTTTGGTTTTATCATTCGACTAACGACTCGTTCAGTATGATGGTTCAAACAACTGTGCTTATTTCATCCAGCCTGTCTTGTACTTAAATGATTTTGTTAAAGGGTGGATTATGGGTGTTCAACCATCACTTATCTATCTAGGTAAGGGTTTTTTACTAATTGCTATTTTGCAATAGTTGTTTATGGGTGGAGGTTGGGAGTTTTACAAATGTAGAAATTAAGGGTGGTTTTTCACAACTAATAGGGGATGACTGTCATACCAACAACCGGTTGTAGGGTTGATTGTCATACCCACAACCGTCTTTAGGGGTGACTGTCATACCAACAAACCGGCTTTATGGTTGACTGTCATACCCACAACCGTCTTTAGGGGAGACTGTCATACCCACAACCGGCTTTATGGGTGACTGTCATACCCACAACCGGCTTTAGTGGGTGACTGTAATACCCACAACCGGCTTTAGGGGTGACCGTCATACCAACAAAC
>NW_013679847.1:2311-7286 GCF_000517525.1 Limulus polyphemus
AAATTAAACTTATTTTCCAAAACCCATGAACATTTGAACAAACAGTTTTTTTTAATACAATGTCACAGTACAAAAACATGAACCTAACATTAACAGAAGAAAAATCAGGGAAGCCTTAATAATAAAATGAAACAATTATACAATTAACAAATACCCAGGCACATCTATACATGTCTTTTTTTTTTTAAATATTTATTCACTTTGTTTGTTTTCCTATTCATCCATAAATAATCTGTCAATTCACGCGAATGGATGTGCACATGTGTAAGTAACCACTATCAATACTAGAACTTAAACACATTGTTACATTGTTGATTTAAAGCAGCGTTGCGCGGAACACTGGTGTTCGGTCTGAGATTGATAGGTGTTCCGTGAGAAAATCATGATTTTAAATGTTAATAAAATATTTAACACTTTTTGTACGATCATAACTTATTATGAAATATTTCCCTATGTATTAGAACTAGATAATATAGATTTCACATTGAAGAAGAATTATAGAAGATGTCATATCTATTCTACATAATAGCTTAGTGGAGAGGTTTGTACCTAAAATATATTATAAACATAAAAATGTTAAAATTCATTAATATTAATATTTTTATTAAATAAATAATATACAAATCTAGAGGGCGCAACATACCCTCTACACCGATATTTCACGTGTCTAGTGTTCCGGAAGCTTCTTCTCAGCTGAAAAGTGTTCAGTGGCCAAAAATGTTTGGGAAAACGCTGGATTTAAATACTAAAAGCTTCTTTACCGTTTGTGTATTTGAGAATGATCGCACCAATGTTCTAAAAAGAAAACTTCCTTACTGTAAAAAAACTACAATTTGTAATAAAATAATACAGTTCTAAATCCAAAGTTTTTAAGTGTTTTACACTCACAAAAAAAAGAAACCTATCATTCTATAGATATTTGAAGAACTTGTAGCATTCCGCCACAATTTAGTTCTGCGTATTGGTCGCCGACACTGGGCAGCTGTAGTACATGATTGAACAGAGTTGTTTAAACGTTTGTTTAACAGCAAGTAAAACCACCCCCCCCCCCCCCAATGAAAGAATAGACCATTCCTAGCACTATTCGTTGATAAAAGAGTAGCCCAAGAGATGGCGATGGGTAGTGATGACTAGCTGCCTTCCCTCTAGTCTTACACTGCCAAATTAGGGACGGCTCTCGCAGATAGCCCTCGTGTAGCTTTGCTCGAAATTCAAAAACAAACAAACAAACAACTACAAATCAGGCGTTATTTACTCTTTAAAACTAGATTGGTATCAATTAATAATTAAATCTCAAGAAGAATTCTTTATCAATTCAAGATCACGGGGCAACAGACAACCATAGTGGGCTATCGTCTTCAGAACTTCATCACACAAAACTAACACTAGTTAATGAGGAGCAAACAATAAGTTTTTATGAAATACAAACATACGTAAAAGTATTAATAAAAGTCCCTTTTTTTTCCAGCTGCTTTTTTTTAGGCTATGATGTATGTCCAAGACACTGATAGTCTTTTCATTGAAAACCGCGTGATTTACGAATGAAGAGAAGAACAAAACCCAACTTTGTTGAATGATTCGTTGTTTTCAAAAGGTGACGTGTTTTGAGTGGATTTTAGGGCGTAGACGTATCGTGAAAGGTGGTACTGTATATATAGTGCCTACTTCTGCTCTTTAGGCCTATTTAATACATGTTTATACTCATTTATTTATTCATCTCATTTCGGTTGCCACTCACTTTTCTTCTAAAGACTTATAAATACGAACCAAGTAAGCAGTACCTGCCAGGTCTACCACTAGGTGGCTGTCAATTTTTTATCCTCGTGGATATGCATATAAAACGCCTGATTTTCGACATAGGTAATCCAGTTAGATTGCCTTTATGGATTTTTTCAAGACCGTGACCTATCCTCTTATGAGTTTTTTTCATGATTTATCCATTTTGTTTCTGTCTAGTTGATGGCGAGATACAGTCACGACGTTTGTAATTCGCTACACTTCTACAGTTTGGGTATTAATTTGAATAACTGGTCTAGTGTCTATGGCGCTCGAATCTCAATCTGAGGGTCGCGAGTTCGAATCTCTCGTCCGTGGGGGCGTTATAATGTGAAGGCCCGGCCCACGTTTTGGGTAAATAGTTGTACAAGAGTTGGCGGTGGGTGGTGCTGACTAGCGCGGTTAGCCCTTAAATAGTTTTGCATGAAATTCAACAGAATGATGTTTATGTATATCGAAAATGTGTAGCATTATTTTGTAAACACATGTTAGTTTTATACTCCAATAATTGAAATAACATAGTTTCCTGGAAACTTAATACATTATTCAGTTATTGCACGGTTTGATACTTGCTTTGTTTGTTTTGTTGAATTTCGTTCAAAGTTACTGGTGGGCTAGTTTTAAAACTGATAGAGTAGATGAAAGACAGTTGTGAGAATTAGTTGGAACTGGATAGGTTAGTTCCTGGAACTGGATATGTTAGTTCCTGGAACTGGATGTGTTAGTTTCTGGAACTGGATGTGTTAGTTCCTGGAACTGGATATGCTAGTTCCTGGAACTGGATGTGTTAGATCCTGGAACTGGATGTGTTAGTTCCTGGAACTGGATGTGTTAGATCCTGGAACTAGATATGTTAGTTCCTGGAACTGGATGTATTAGTTCCTGGAAATGGATATGTTAGTTCCTGGAACTGGATGTGTTAGTCCCTGGAACTGGATGTGTTAGATCCTGGAACTAGATATGTTAGTTTCTGGAACTGGATGTGTTAGTTCCTGGAACTGGATGTATTAGTTCCTGGAAATGGATATGTTAGTTCCTGGAACTGGATGTATTAGTTCCTGGAACTGGATGTGTTAGTTTCTGGAACTGGATGTGTTAGTTCCTGAAACTGGATGTGTTAGTTCCTGAAACTGGATGTGTTAGTTCCTGGAACTGGATGTGTTAGTTCCTGGAACTGGGTGTGTTAGTTTCTGGAACTAGATATGTTAGTTTCTGGAACTGGATGTAGAAAACTTTCAAATATCTCGATCTCATTTACAAATCCAAAAATTAAAAACTGGTCAGCTAAATTTGAAAAAAAAAAATTCATATGTATACCGTTTATAATTCCTGCTGGTTAGCATACAGCATCACAGTTCAGTATTAAAAAATAAGCGGATATTTGTTGTTAAATCAGTTTTCATATGTGCGCAACAGGAATTATGTTTTGTATTATTACTGCGCAAGCTGATTTCGGTCTGTTATACTGTTCACCTATGAATCCGAGGGAATTCTCCAAAACTAGTCTGGCCCACAGAGGTTGTTTATTGGACTATTGGTGATTATTTATTGGTGGTTGTTTATTGGATTATTGGTGGTTGTTTATTGGTTAGTTGGTGAATATTAATTGGTGGTTGTTTATTGGACTATTGGTGATTATTTATTGGTGGTTGTTTATTGGTTAGTTGGTGAATATTAATTGGTGGTTGTTTATTGGACTATTGGTGATTATTTAACACGCCCTAACCACCTGGCCATGCCGGGGCCTTAACACGCCCTAACCACGTGGCCATGTCAGGCCTTACAGCGTGTAATTCAGTGTAGTTAACAACTACAAGGCCCGGCAGTGATAGGCTAGAGTTAGACGAAAGGCGGCCCGGCATGGCTAGGTGGTTAGGGCGCTCGACTCGCAATCTGAGGGTCGTGGGTTCGAATCCTCGTCCCACCAAACATGCACGCCCTTTCAGCCGTGGGGGCTTTATAAAGTGACGGTAAATCCCGTTACTAGTGGATTTGTTGTTGTTTGTAATTAAACACAAAGCTACACAATGGGCTATCTGTGCTCTGCTCAACACGGATATAGAAACCCGATTTCTAGCGTTGTAAGTCTGCAGACATGCCGCTGTGCCACTAGGGGGCGTGGATTGGTTTTGATAAACATTATAATTTTGAATGTTGTTCTCGTTCTAGTTCTGAGTTTCACTCTTGATATTTTCTTGTTGTTTTTTATATCAAGCATTATTAAACAATTGAAATAAAAATTGTATTTTTTTAACGGTGTATTTAACGGTGTATTTAACGGTGTATTTCTGGACAAAATGTGGATATTTTCTTATGTTTACTATCAGAAACCAATTATTATTGGTTAATAAAATGTAAGTGTTTAATATGTAGAAAATATATTTGATTACCGATGTTACAAATAAAGAATAAAGTGATTATTTATTGGTTTATTGATGGTTTTATATTAGGTTATTGATGAATATTAATTGGTGGTTGTTTATTGGACTATTGGTGATTATTTATTGGTTTATTGATGGTTTTATATTAGGTTATTGATGGTTGTTTATTGGTGGTTTTATATCAGGTTATTGATGGTTGTTTATTGGTGAATATTAATTGGTGGTTGTTTATTGGACTATTGGTGATTATTTATTGGTTTATTGATGGTTGTTTATTGGATTATTGGTTGTTTATTGGTTAATTGGTACACACACACACTAAACAAGAAAATTACAAATTATACTTTTTGTCCAGCTAGTATAGAAAGGAAGCCATTTCTAAAGGAAACCGTCTGTGGTAATAGCTCCTAGAAGCATTGGGGGTATCCCGTCTACAAGAATGAATAATAAACGCAGATGAACAGTGAGACAACTGACAACCTACCACCATTCACCGTCAGTAGCCGGTTGTGGATATGACAGTCACCCCTAAAGACGGTTGTGGTATGACAGTCACCCATAAAGCAGGTTGTGGGTATGACAGTCACCCATAAAGCCGGTTGTTGGTATTACAGTCACCCCTAAAGCCGGTTTGTTGGTATGACAGTCACCCCTAAAGACGGTTGTGGGTATGACAATCAACCCTAAAACCGGATGTGGGTATGACAGTCACCCCTAAAGACGGTTGTGGGTATAACAACTAAAACCGGATGTGGGTATGACAGTCACCCCTAAAACCGGATGTGGGTATAACAACTAAAACCGGATGTGGGTATGAC
>NW_013679848.1:0-2603 GCF_000517525.1 Limulus polyphemus
CATATCTGGGATGTGACTTCTAACAGGACTGAATGTGTCGGCATTAGGGTTTAGCTGCGGGCTCTGTAAGGGGCTTGCCGTTGTCTGGGGCTGAGTAAGTCGATGATCAGTGTATCCTCCTTGTGTAACACACAACAAATCATTCTTTAATGTATCTAATTCGCTTTTAAATTTACTGATGTTTTCCATTTGTACCTCTTGCCATTGTTGTTGATTTTCCTGTAGTTGCTGCTGACTTTCTTCCTGTTTCCTTTCTTGTTCCAGTTGCCACTGCTGTAATTTTTCTTCTTGTTTATTTTGCTGTTCGAGCTGCCATTGTTGTAGGTTTTCTTGCCACTGCTGTAATCCTTCTTCTTGTTTCTTTTCTCGTTCTTCTTGTTTCTTTTCTTTTTCCTCTAACAACTGCTGTAATCTCTCTTCTTGTTTATTTTCTCGTTCTTCTTGTTTCTTTTCTTTTTCAAACAAGAAGAGAGATTACAGCAGTTGTTAGATAATTTCTCGTTCTTCTTGTTTCTTTTCTCGTTAATTTTCTCGTTTCCATTTTTTTTGTCCCACTCTCTGACACCAATTTGTTACGTCTCCGTTTGTTAATTGATTTTCCGTAACTTCGTTCCGACGAAATTTAAGCGACACAAGTTCTTTCTTAATAAACTTGGTTTATTCTTTCCGAATATAACTTTACCGATACATTTATCTTCAACAATCGCGCTAAAACAAACGCTAATCAACGAACGTCAACAATACTTCTGACTGCAGTTCAATTACTCACTATCTACCCACACATTACATTCCCCTCTTTTATATATACCAGCCTACCCTATATCTAGTAAGAACTAGAACATTCGCCAAAGTACATGATAGTTCTAGAAACATTGCGTCACAGTAGTCATGTGACTCGATGACGCAACAGTTAGAACGTATTGTTTACAGTTTTATTGTTAAGATATTTCAACGTATTTAGGATAAAATAAAAATATCTTAAACCGTAAATGTTTTTTTTTCAAGATCCTCTTGGTTTATCCATTTCGGAGTGAAAGTTAGAGGTGTGTAAAAATAGTATTTCATATATTTTTGTCTCCTTTAACTTACTGTTTAAAAGACATTTCGTTCAATACGACACTATTCAGTTCAACTGGATGACGAGAGATAAAAAGTATCTGAAACGCTGTATCAATACGGAGTATAATATTTTAAAAAGATAGCTTGTATTCTATAAGTTGGAGAATATTATATACCAAAAGACCTCTGATTTTGAATCCGAAATGGACAAATTAAATGGAATCTTGAAAATAAAATATGTAGTTTTAGTTATTTTTGTATCAAATGTTAGGCTTAGTTCGCTATTATTCGGCGTTTAAACTGTCCATACTGTCTACCAATAAAGTATTTACATGAAGGATATAAATTCATCGCATCTTTGGAGTTTGTTTGGAAACAACTTGGTGAAGAAACTCGGACAGTCAACTCCAAACCCTTGTTCATTTGAGATAGTAAAATAATAGGGTAAACAAATATGAGAAAAAAAGCATTATGTGCTGTGGCTTTCCTCGTGTATTAGTTTATTTTACGATAAAAACAAAAATATAAAAATTATCCTTAAATGTAAACTTTACTCTATTGCTGTACATGAATCATCGACACTGTTAATGGCTAAAACTTCGGTGTTTTTGAAAAATTAGTTTTGAACCAACAGTAAAAATTTCACTTACCATAGATGTAAGGAACGTTCGTCAAAAATTCATTCATGAATTGAGAGATGTTCTTAACACTGCTCATTCTGATGAGTAAAGATTCTGGAATCTGAAACACCAGAGTAAGTTATAAGTGTTGTAGTCACTTCAAAGAATATCCTGGATTACATTGTAAATGTTAACCAATAGCATAAAGCTAGGCTTACTTAATGTGAAACTTGGAGCTAGTTTAACCAACACAATAAAGCTAGGCTTAGCTAATGTGAAACTTGGAGCTAGTTTCATAAACAGAACAAAGCTAGGCTTAACTAATGTGTAACTTGCAACTATTTTAATCAAACTATTGGCTACACACGATTCCCAGACACTGCTGTTTTCTTTGTAACAAGCTTCTGCGAAGGATCACAATATCTGTCTTTGCATTACGTCTTGAGAAAGTTTTATAACCAATTTAAATGTAGGGCCTATTTGGTTAATTTCAGGCCCTTTTTGCTTTTTCTCGTTAGCTGTTCAAATCTTGGTTTGTTTATTTGTGATTAAAGACAAAGCTACACAAATGAGCTATGTATTTTCTCGTTCTTCTTGTTTCTTTTCTTTTTCCTCCAACCACTACTGTAATCTCTCTTCTTGTTTCTTTTCTCGTTCTTCTTGTTTCTTTTGTTGTTCTTGTATTGCTGCCATCAAATCTGCTAAGCTGTAGTTTGATTTGCCACTTCTCGTTTCAATCTTCTTTTTTCTTTTTCATTTTTCTTTTCCGCCCCACTCTCTGACACCAATTTGTTACATATCTGCTCGTTTGTTAATTTCTGATATAAATTCTTTCTGAGGAACTTCAGCGATACAAGTCCTTTCTTAATTAAAACTAGTTTATTCTTTTTTTCATGCAACTTTTTATAATTACACAAAATTTCC
>NW_013679848.1:3437-4933 GCF_000517525.1 Limulus polyphemus
GATACCAGGTTTGAGCTACCTTGATACCTAAATACCAGGCTTGAACTACCATGACATCTAGATACCAGGTTTGAGCTACCTTGACACCTAAATACCAGGCTTGAACTACCATGACATTTAGATATCAGGTTTGAGCTACCTTGATACCTAAATACCAAGCTTGAACTACCATGACATCTAGATACCAGGTTTGAGCTACCTTGACACCTAAATACCAAGCTTGAACTACCATGACATCTAGATACCAGGTTTGAGCTACCTTGACACCTAAATACCAAGCTTGAACTACCATGACATCTAGATATCAGGTTTGAGCTACCTTGATACCTAAATACCATGCTTGAACTACCCTGACATCTAGATACCAGGTTTGAGCTACCTTGACACCTAAATACCATGCCTGAGCTACCCTTAGATCTATTGATGTCTGGATAGCGTGTATTGTATTCTGTATCAACATTTCTACCTAATCTGGTGAGTGTATTGTGTTCGTTCATATCGTGTCAACGCATCATTATAGTTTATTCCTTCTTTAAACCTTGAGGTGAGATAAACTGTCGTCAAATCTAGGAGGAAGGAGGTGGGGGAGTCACTGTCCATACCAAACTTTTTACACTTCTCAACATACAACCACAAAGATATAAAAACTATTCCATAAAGTTGCTTACCGTTAAATCGTTTGATGTTAATGGATTTCCGGATATTTTAACTGAATCTGGGATTACAATGGCGTCGTCGTCATCAGCGTAAACGTTGATGAAAGTGGCGGTAAGCAGCACGAGCAACACTGTGAGATACATGAATGTTTTGTAGCAGACTGGAGTGTGTATATGTCTCAGCTTATCCTAAATACGCGTTATTGCTGTAGAAACGCGTCCTCTTCGCGTTTAATTAACGTAATGTTCAAAGAAACAATGTCAGTAACAGGAGATCGCGTTCGTAGCTATGTAGATTCAGCTTCTTATCCTTGTCTTGTCTTAAAAACGTTTAACCGAAAGCTCTCTCTTGTTTATATATATAATATGCACCCGTTTTAATGACCCACGTTATCCTTGGATAGGACCAGAAGTGAAATGCGTCACGTTTAGCACGAAAATTGTGTCTTTAAAAGTGTCACGCGTATCGTATAATTTATACATTGAAAATCGTGATGCAAATTGCGAGAGAAGAATAAACAAAGGGTTAATAGTTATACAACTTTTCTCCCAGCTGGATATATTTACACGTGATTAACGAGTATACTATGGTGTAGAGTCTGTCGTTTGTTTTCCTAACTTTACTCAATAAAACTGATATTGGTATAATATATATAATCTGCTGTTCATATTTTGATATTATGTTTTATGACATCATACAGTTCTACATATGTTGGTATAATATGTTATATAATCTGTTGGTTTTGTACTAAAAAAAAAGAATTCATGTATTCTTTGATTTCCATTTAACTTTATTCTTCTTTTGTTGCTTGTGAAACTTCCTTTATACTTTATGTTGAG
>NW_013679848.1:5933-8180 GCF_000517525.1 Limulus polyphemus
CGATTCAATTTCCTTACTATTATCTTTGATATCCTCAACTACAACTGGATGTAACTCACATTTTACATATAAAGCCTCCCTCTCCTCCTCCTCTCTTTAGCACTATATTCCTATTAAATTGCCTGTAACCCTGTATTTCAAAGAAATTTCTGTCATCAAAATCCTCCATTCCTACCAGTGATCTAAAGTCATCTATTTTATTTATTATATATCTAACATTACAATAGTAAAAATTAAGCCTACCCTTATAACTATTAACTTATAACTATTTCTATAGTCATATACTATGCTAAACATTTCTCTGCTTTGTATTCGTTTTGTGTCTAGTTTATCCTGTCCCTCACCACTGTCTAGTCCTAGTTTAAAAATTTCCTTACAGCTGAGTTAATAACTCTATCAAAAAGCCAGCTCCTATCCTATTTAAATGTAAACCCTCCATTCCAAAAAGCTCCCTTCTTCTATTGAATCTCTATTTCCAGTTTCCAAATTCGGGTAAGGCTTGACCGAGTTATGACTGGTCACATCATCAGCAGAAAACGCATTAGAAGCTCAAACTACAAACAGACAACGAAGAAAGGTTGCATAACTTGATTCGAAAATCAAAAAGATATAGTCAATTAACGTGTGATCATTATTGGTATGGTGGTGCTGCCACTACGAAACCTCGTGTCTCTTTCATTGCTCATAACTCCCGACTGAAATACGTTGGTAACATATGGATGCATATCTGGATACAGCAGGTTCCAACATTCCAACAGGGTATACAATACCTTTAAGAAATAATTACTAGAACTTCTCGATTCTTCCCACAAACACCGTTTCGCTTCTGGTTGAGGGAATGATCCTGTGTTAATAAATTCATTAGAGAAAATACATTAAAGATATGCTACTTTGAAGGTAGACATCTTATGCTGGGAACAAACATACAAACTTACTGATTAGAAGATAACTATTAAGAACTATCAAGTGTTTAAACAACAAAGTCATGTTATACAAAACTTTCAAACACTTTAGAGAAACTATATTTCGATTTTAACAGTAAACGGATAAAGAAGGGTTGTTTTTAATGTTGACAAAAAAACTCGTGATGG
Source organism: Limulus polyphemus (assembly GCF_000517525.1). Lineage (NCBI taxonomy): Eukaryota > Metazoa > Arthropoda > Merostomata > Xiphosura > Limulidae > Limulus > Limulus polyphemus. Next base: position 7,025 of record NW_013679848.1, read on the forward strand.
TGAAGATCTACAGTGTACGAAGTAAGGATTTATCTCATGGAGTAAGTGTATTGTAAACTGACTCATAAGTATATTTCTTATGGACTAAGGGTAGTATAAACTAAAACATGAAGCTATATCTTATGGAGTAAGCGTAGTGTAAACTGTTACACGAGGATATCAAATAAGAGCACTATATACTAACACACGAGGATTTATCGTTTGGAGTAAGTATGGTGTTAAATCATATAAAAATATAAAAATTAGAGTTTACCAATATTTCAGTTGAACTAGTAGTATTTAATTCAGACCTTTGGTAATTTATAAATTAAGAGTTGTTTTATTTTTGTTTTGTTATACGTAGACTTCTGTTATCATTGCCGTTGGACAAGATCTTAAACGTTGATGAGTGTTTTAGTATGATGTAGTCTTGAATATCGTGGTCTTTCATACTAGATTTGTTGTTGCTTAACAAATTTCTTACTTCTTGTACACGTTTCTTCAGCCATCTAGTGGTAGGCCTAATATACCTAGAACTGATCTAGGACATATAAATATTTCTGGCGTATCAGCCTAAAGGCTTATAACGCTAAAATTCGGTTTTCAATACCAGTGGTACGCTATACACAGATAGTCCATTGTGGAGGTTTGTGCTTAACAACAAACAAACAAAATACATTTAAATTCATAAACAATTTCAGGTGTTATTAAAAACAGTATTCTGTTTTTCAGTCTAAAATCTGGTCTAAAAATCACACATGTTCAATTTCTGGATAAGTTCTAAGAAAATGCTTGCGTATTTGTTTCTTCACTAACATCACGTGTCTTTCCATGTAGGGTAATACTATTAACGTTGGTAAAAACAGTACGACGTTCACGCCTCTATTTTCCTTTGAAATTTCTGGTATGATGTTATTAATAAATATCATTCGAAAAATATTCTTCTTTAGAAAATTTTATGTTATTCAGTTCTTTGTGCAAATATTTAAATGTGCTGATTATTTTTATATGCGCGATGAACTAAGATATTCAATAAATTTTGTTTGTTCAACAGTAATGGAAGTAATAAAACTATCAAAATGAACATACAAACCTGCAAATGTTTATTATGGAAGACTTTACACTCGTGTTGGCCCGGCATGGCCAGGTAGTTAAGGCACTCGACTCGCAATCTGAG
>NW_013679849.1:0-3427 GCF_000517525.1 Limulus polyphemus
ACACCATTATGGCAGACTATACACATTCCCATTACCTACAACATTACAGCCGATTTGATAAAATTTACACATTCACATTACCTACACCATTATGGCAGACTATACACATTCCCATTACCTACAACATTACAGCTGATTTGATAAAATTTACACATTCACATTACCTACAACATTATGGCTGATTTGAAATAACTTACAACACCTTCCCATTATTTACAAAATTATGGCAGATTTGAAACAAGTTACACATTCACATTACCTACAACATTATGGCAGACTATATAACAATTATTCCCATTACCTACAACATTATGGCTGATTTAAAACAATTTACATTATGTAACATCTGTAGACTATTAACATTAACAGTATAATAAGAACAATTTAGTGGTTTTAGTGAGTTTCTTCAGATTGTAACTACAAACATTCCACCACTGATTAGACTCTATAGGCAAATGAAGCTGAAAATGACACCATTACAGCTAAGTAATCACATTCATATTATGTAACATCTGTAGACTATTAACATTAACAGTATAATAAGAACAATTTAGTGAAGTTTTAGTGAGTTTTTCAGATTGTAACTTCAAACATTCCACCACTGATTAGACTCTATAAGCAAATGAAGCTGAAAATTACACCATTACAGCTAAGTAATCATAAAACTGTAAAAAGTTTTTATTCTACATATTACCTCAGTTTTCTCCATTGTCCTATCACAGTTCTCTTCTGGCTCCTATTTTGTTACACCAAACTTCAAAGTGGTATGTGAAGATCTTTCTTCTAAAAAACCAGCTTCTCCCATTGCTAGAAGTAAAAATAATGTATCTTTGTCTCTAATATAACTTATACTTTCTAAACCATATTCAAAGTTCATACAATTTATTTAGCTTAACAGCCTTCTTATATAATTTCTTTTGTGAAATAAAAGTACAGTGATATCTACCAGTAAAGTATCAATTACCAGCAAAGTGCTGGATTTAATTTTCTTTTTTATAGGTAAAAAAAATGTTTTAACACTAGAGTAAGGTTTGAAATTATGACTTCATAAGATTTTAATTACTTACTTTAAAATTTAATAGTGTTCATGGTTAAAACTCACAGCATTTAGTTCTAATCTAAAATGTTTAGAAATTCACTTTTCAATTATCTTTTGTTTTTAATTTTACAAAAAAAGGAAATTTCTCAGCATTCAAATGCACAAAACTCAAACTTTATATTTTATTTCTCTATTTCACACTGTTCAGTATTAGTTCATTAGTAATGATAACGTTATTAATTTCTTACCTGTAAGATAACTGTACAAAAGGTTACTTTCAAAAAGGGTAAGTGTTGTACTTTGACCAAGTCAGACTCAGTTTGAGTTGATAAAAAGTACTTTAATAGAAAGGGCTAATGGGTCAATGCTTTAGGACAGTTAGTAAAATACTTGCTGGGCACTTCAAAGGTTTCAGGTGTAGCCTCACCACGAATGGAGGTATAGAATAGGATTACAATAGTTTCAGGTTTCTATGTCAAAAACCAAAATAAGCAAGACTCCTACCTAATAAAAATAAATATTACTCGTAATGTAACTATATTTGTAATTTATATGTTTTGTCTTCTTCCAAACATAAATGCTTGAAATAGTTTGAGTGTTACCTGTGTTACTTAATTTTAATTACTATGCCTGAATTTTCCATCATTGATTGCAAATTTCTTATTTTATATTGTGATTTGGTTTCCTGTTTCTGAGACGTATATTAGTACCAGTACTACTACGAATAATACATACGCACTTACAACTTGTAATGTAAAACTTTCTTCATTTTTCATCAATTTGATATCAGATGATGAAACCTGCTCCTTTTCAGAAAATATTTCAACCTTCATGTTTAATTAGTTCATGATTCCATCAAACTTCACGTTAATATTATTGACTAAAAGCTTGCATTGAAGACACACAAGTTAGCAATTGAACCCTACGTACTTGAAAAAAGGTTACAAAGTCCTTAATAAATACTAATTTCAAAATTCACATGAGCTTAATAACTTTCTTATCATTTCATAAGCTTCAAGTCTTTACACTAAAAGTATTGCGTATTTTTTATCTAGGATTAAATGATTATGAAATAATATGCCCATTAGTAGTAAGAGACCAAAACAATCTTTACAAATGTATTCATGTTGTTTCCACACGTAGGTAAGGGGTTCAATGAGAATACTGCAGATAGAGGATGTGATGCACTCCTATTGGTCAAATGATGATTACATCACAGATTTGTGCAGATCATATAAGTGCAAAAACATTTCAGCAGTGGCATGGGGTAATAGCTGTTTATCCTGCAGGAAGCCTTTCTGAAGAGCTTGTTGCAAGCACGAATATTTTTGTATTTACTAAATTATTTATTATTTAAAGAAAGTCCCCTAGCAGTTTTTGAGGATACGATAAAGATTATGGTATTCTCAAGTGTAACTGATTTCCACATGAATGTGTTACGTCTCCGTTCGTTAGTTAATTTTCCGTAAATTCGTTCCGACGAAACTTTAGCGACACAAGTCCTTTCTTAAATAAAACTGGTTTATTCTTTCTGAATATAACTTTGCGATACACTTAATTTCAACAGTCGCGCTATATCAAACGTCTCACGTGCTCGAGTTCAATTACATACTCTCTGACTGCAGTTCAATTACTCATTACCTCGTCACGTTGTGATCATCTTATATATACCAGGCTACCCCCAATCTAGTATTCTCCCGATAGTTCAGGAAGATTCGAGAGAAGGACGTGGCGTGATACTAGTAACGTGACCTCGCTGACGCATCACTGCCCCCTCCTTAGTACTGTTCGTCCCGAACAATAGCCACTTACATTAAACCAATAATAATTAACAATAACTTAATTAACTGCACAGAATTACAAACACAAAACTACAATTCAACAAAGTCTCTTAATTTTACAGGACGTATCTTCTTCCATACTAGTCTCCGTCTCGTTGGCTTCTGCTTCATATGGGTTCATCTACTTCATCAGGAAATGTTCTATCGTCAATAACAGTCACATCAGTGTTAGTAACTTCATCAAGAGCTTCACCGTTTCCCTTCTCAAAACTGAGTAGAGTTTCTTCTTCGATGGTGGCACGTCTTCAGCAGCGTCATTTGTTCTGTTGTCCACTTCGTCCTAACTGAAATGTCCTGGACCGTGATAACGCCAAAGCCTGTTGGCATGCACCACTTTTGGCTTACCTCGCCGACCACATTTTACAGGAAAGTCACGTCTGAGAGGCGATCCACTATGTCATATGGGCTTTCCCATGGAGAAGACAACTTAGGAGATTTCCCTTTGATCTTCCTGGGATTATACAACCATACCTTGTCTCCTGGTGCAAAGCTGACTTCAGTAGATCTCTTATCATATTATAGCTTCATCGAATCAGCAGACGTTTTC
>NW_013679849.1:4370-7289 GCF_000517525.1 Limulus polyphemus
GTTACGTTGTGAACGTCTTATATATACAAGACTAACACATATCTAGTAAATGCTAGGGCATTCTTGAAGGAACAGGATATTTCTAGAAACAGGTGGCGTGATACTAGTCACGTGACCTCGCTGATGCAACAATACTAACCAACACAAATTTTTCATTGATCCTAAACAGTAATTTTCATATTGCCACTCCTCAAAATTCAATAGAAAACTGTACTAAACAATCTATCTTTTATCTGCTGTAATAGATGAGTTGTTATTTTTATGATAGTAAAATTAAAAAAGAGAAAAATTACTTTAATGAAAAGCTTATTTCAAATATATTTAAATTTAACTACAACTACAACTACAATTTCTAAGCATAAATATAGATCTACATATGATTAAAAGGCAATAAAATATGAAGATAGAGTGAGTAGAAAATACAGAAGTCTGAGGTTTAACCTGAATAATTTTACTAACTTCGCTAATGGCCCGGCATGGCCAGGTGGTTAGGGCACTCGACTCGCAATCTGCCGGTTCGAATCCCAGTTCCACCGAACATGCTTGCTCTTTCAGCCATGGGGGGCGTTATAATGTGACGGTCAATCTCACCATTCGTTGGTAAAAGAGTAGCCCAAGACTTGGCGGTGGGTGGTGATGACTAGCTGCCTTCCTTTTAGTCCTACACTACTAAATTAGGGACATTAGCGCAGGTAGCCCTCGTGTAGCTTTGCGTGAAATCCATAACAAACAACTTCGCTAATGACAAGTTGGAGCTAAATTAAAAAAGAGAGGGGGAGAAAAGATTATTTGACCGTGGCCTAGTGCACTGGAAGTTCTTGGGTTCCTGATTAAATTGTATGCATTATTCTACTTTTCCCGTTAGTAATTTTCCCAAGATTGTAAAGTGGAATGTCGTTTCCTATGCCACTACTACTTGTTGTTTAATGCTAGATTTCCTTGCTTCTTTTATACTCTTTTTTCGGTGTACATAAGAACTTTTAATTTGCATTTTTAAATTACATTCTCCTCCAGTGGTTGAACAGTAAATTTATGGACGTACAACCTTAAAATCCAACATTCAATTCTCAGCAGTGGACAAAATGCAGATAACTCATTGTATGGATTTGCACTAAGAAAACCTCAACAATAAAATTATTTTCGATGACGAGGAACCCACTTTGAGACTAATAATGGCTGGAGACGGCTTGAATGGGTAATGAAGAAAAACTTTAATATAAGTTTAACATAACAGCAAATGTACATTTTGCATATCGTCTTTAATATATGTATTTTTACAATGAAATAATTTATTAAACTCAGGAAAATTATGTACGTTTACAATCGTTTCTGGTAGTGCATCTCTTTTAAACTTAAGTTTGATTTCTAACAACTATAAGTGACCAGTAAATGTAAAACATATATTGATATTACACAACCATTCTATCAAATTATTAAACAACTGATTACATTCATACGAATTTTTGTACATATCTTTATATCTTTAATATCAAACCCTCTCATCTTCAACGACAACTTATAATATAAATGTAACACCAATCTTTTTTTTTATTTTTATGTGTCCTATAGCTTAGGACATCAAAAATTCTATAACCAATAGAAAGTAATTCAAGATTACTCCGACGTATGTAACCAACTATATTTTCTACGCTATTATATATACTGTCAGCTAAGAAATAGTTTAGATGGTAGGCCAAAAGTTTCTGTCTTGTTTTAAAAACAACATTCCAACCTAACTTAATATTACATTATAATGTCATCAAGTAATATTTATTACATTATTTTATTAATACTACGTAGAGTGTATAAGTAACAATTATATTTTATGAATTAGAGTTATGTATTAGTGTAAACCAATCGTGGGCAAGTCCAAATATATGTTAAAAACAGGGGTAGAAGTCTCTTCGAGTGATAGTGCGTCACAGTTAGTTTGAAACTGTGTATATGACTTAAACTTTTTACGCATCTGTGTAAATATATATTTACGTTCTATAAAGGATGTAAACATAAAAAGTCGTGTTTAAAGAATTATACGAAACGATATGAAAATGTCACCACCGAAAAGTACAGAAATTTAAAATCACCTTTTATTTTTCTACTTTGCTGTACAGTAAGTTACAAGAATATTACTTCCTTAATTAAATTTAAAACTATAGTGTTATATTGCCTACTCCTTCTTGCATGAATAACTAATAGTTGGGTAATATCTTTTCTATACACTATATATCTTAATATAATTATTTCTGTACTTTTATCAATAAATGAAACTATAAGGTAAACGTTAGTTTGCGTTAACTAGCTGTTATTGTTTTACAATTAATAATTTTAAATAATGACAAACAGGAAATTATAATTAGCCTACATTGCTTATCAGACGCAATTACACATTTTGGTAATAAAGTTAGAAAATAAAACGACCTATATACACCAGATAATTTTATACGAGAATTTTTTATTTCAACCCATTTTCACCCTGAAGAAGCTTTAAAGGCGAAAGTCAGCTTAAATACAGTTGTCTTATAATCATCTGGAATGCATGGTTCGTTTTTTTTTTTATCTAACTTTATTATAACAATGTGTAAATCTATCTGCTATGCACTACAATAAAGGTACGTTTATTAAGGTAACTTCTCAAGCGTTTTGTTGGATAAACTTCTATGATGTCTCGCACTAAACTTGTATAGTGTTACGTCTCCGCTTGTTGATTGATTTTTTCGTAACTTCGTTCCGACGAAACTTAAGCGACACAAGTCCTTTCTTAATAAAACTGGTTTATTCTTTCCGAATATAACTTTACCGATACACTCAACTTCAACAATCGCGCTAAAAAAACGCTATAACAACGAACGTGCTCAATAATACTTCTGACTGCAGATCAATTACTCACTGTCTACACACACATTACCTTGTCACGTTGTC
>NW_013679850.1:0-1537 GCF_000517525.1 Limulus polyphemus
CCAGTTGGCCCACTGTATAATATAGAATAATAAATTAGGTAATATAATCACTAAACAGTTGGTCCACTGTATAATATAGAATAATAAATTAGGTAATATAATCATTAAACAGTTGGTCCACTGTATAGTATAGAATAATAAATTAGGTAATATAATCATTAAACAGTTGGTCCACTGTATAGTATAGAATAATAAATTAGGTAATATAGATTATTCTGTGCCACCCTAGCATAACGCCTATAAAGTGTAGGTAGTCATACTATTCCCAGTAGTAGTGTGGTGAATTCACTCATGGCTCCCAAAACAGAATTTCCACACGACAAAGTGTAAATATTATAGTGTTTGCCAGTGAAGGCAACTCCATGTGACAGATAAAGACACAATTTTATTTTCGGTAAGAGCTATATGGAAACTTAAGCAGGTATGTGAAACTAGTACGTTGATAATAGAAGCGTTAAAGCTAGAAAGTTCAATTCTTTCAAAAGTGATGTTAAATAATTCAAAGCATGCTCTGTAAACGATACACAGCAACCTAGTAGAGATCTTGACAATTACCTAGCTGTACGAACATAAGTGAATGTTACTTTCAGAACAGTAAAATACACGTTGACAAGACATATCTTTAGTAGATGTGTAGTTTCTAAAAAACACTTGCTTAAGTATGATATCAAAATCAAATGACAGGAATTGGCATCATACTTCATACTATTGGATGGGCAAAGCTGGTAGAAGATGCTATTTACATATGAACCCAAATTAAATTAATTAGCAGCATAAACGTTAGTTTGTTTAATGGCAGTCAAGTTCAATGTATTGAAAATCTACATAAACATGATGGCACCCTGACTTCTTACAGGTACAGGTACATTATTATCCATCATGTCATTTTCTCGGGAACAAGACCTATTGGACAAAGACTCATCTTCTAGCAAGACAGTGATCCTAAGCGTGCAATAAATGTGATAAAACGACACCTTGGCGAAAATAGGCTAATGGAACACCCACAACCATGGTTTGGCATGTAAAAAAGCCCCAATATGAATATTAATAATTTTGTATAAGTTTATGTGGAAACTTAGAAGGTGAAATGACAAGAAAAGAGCTTTGTTGAATTTTGGGACTAATACAGGACACTTGGATCAATATTTTACAATCTTACATCGATCAAATTATGGTAGCAGGAAAACAAAATGTTCTGTTTAAATCTGTTTACAAAATACTGGTAATAAATTGTTTTAGTTGTAGTTGGTAACTGATTGTGACTCCTGTATCACCTGTATATTTACATAACTACTTTTAACACTGTGTATTTGAGAATTATGCCGTAAACAGACATATTAGTTACAACAATGCAAAGCCCAGAAAACCGTGGTCTTCCTTTTGAGTTACAGGCTTTACTTGGCCTTTAATTACTGCAATATTTACTGGGGGTGCTGAGAATATGACCAAGACGTTTTATGTATTGGCCTTTAATTACTGCAATATTTACTGGGGGTGCTGAGAATATGACCAAGACGTTTTATGTATTGGCCTTTAA
>NW_013679850.1:2464-5307 GCF_000517525.1 Limulus polyphemus
CCACACCAGTCACGTGATCTCGATGACGCAACAATTCTTGTTTATTTTCTTCTTCCTCCAACAACTGATGCAATCTCTCTTCTTGTTTCTTCTCTCGTTCTTCTTGTTTCTTTTGCTGTTCTTGTATTGCTGATATCAAATCTGCTAAGTTGTAGTTTGATTTGCCACTTCTCGTTTCATTTTCTTTTTATTCTTTTCCGTCCCACACTCTGACACCAGTTTGTTACGTATCTGCTTGTTTGTTTGTTTCCGGTAGAAATTCTTTCCAAGGATCTTCAGCGATACAAGTCCTTTCTTGATTAAACCAGTTTATTCTCCCTCGATACAAACTTTTAATACACAATAGTTCCACAATCAGTACGTTTATCGTCACTTTAAACTTAACAACTTTTATAATACACACTATAAATCACAGCGATTCACAATCTCGATAATATCGCTCTCGACGAGTGCAAAACACACACCTTACGGCTCACTAGCTCGAAACTAACAGAATCATAAATTACACAGAACTCAAAGTAACTACTGCTCTCTCTTCATTTATGCCTGCTGGCTTTCACTGCCAGGTTTATATACTAACGAAGAGGGCATCTCGAACACACTCGGACTTCCCCGATCATTCGAGAAACTCATCACGCAAGCGATAGCAGCGTCACGTGACTTCTGCTGTGTAACAATATGTAATATCTTAAAGCACTGTTCTGTGGATCAGTCATATTCATGTGTAATATCTTAAAGCACTGTTCTGTGGATGAGTCATATTCGTATGTAATATCTTAAAGCACTGTTCTGTGGATAAGTCATATTCGTATGTAATATCTTAAAGCACTGTTCTGTGGATGAGTCATATTCGTACGTAATATCTTAAAGCACTGTTCTGTGGATGAGTCATATTCGCATGTAATATCTTAAAGCAATGTTCTGTGGATGAGTCATATTCGCATGTAATATCTTAAAGCAATGTTCTGTGGATGAGTCATATTCGCATGTAATATCTTAAAGCACTGTTCTAAACCAAGAAGATACGTGTCCAAAAGTAATTAACTAGTGACCGAAGACAGCATCAGTTGTGGGGTAAGTTAGCGTTATTCAATACGTTGCCTTTATAAGCTATATCATAAAAATATTAAAGAAGTTAGCTATAAAATATAAAAACTCCCTCAAGTTTTTTAATTTTTTTCCGAAAGAGGCAAGCTAATGAATTTTTTTATGTAAATATATTCAGTTTTTTTCTTTTAAGTGAAGCACAAAGCTACACAATGGGCTAACTGTGCTCTGCTCACCAGTGGTATCGAAAGCCGATTTCTAGTGTTGTAAGTCCGCTGATATACCGCTGTGCCACTGGAGGGCAAATATATTCAGCACAACATTTGTGCGGAAACATTTCTAAATATTTCCATGAATCAATAGAGAGTTACACTTAAACCTTAAAACACACTTAAGAAAACGTGAAACTGAATCAAAAACAACCTCACACTCATTAGCTTTAATAATTGTTATATTAATTTTTACAACGCCTTATGCGACTCCTCAGCTAAACGGACTAGTTAAGGACATCAAGATATATGCATTGCCATCCCTAATTTAGAACTGTTGACCATAGGGAGGGCAACTAATCATCATTAGCCGCTTATGAAGCTACAACTGAATACTAGAATTCACTGTTACAGTTATAACGTCCCCAACAACTCAAAGCGCGGAGATTGTTCAATAACACATTTTATCTCAAACCTTGGAACCCTTATCCACTTGCTTTGCATGCTGACCTCTAAGCCTCGCCAATCCAAAATATTTAGCTCTTTTTGAAGTTTCAAGACCCGTATGTAGCGTCTGGACAGTAGTAGCTCAAGAGTTGGCGGCGAGTGCTGTGTACTACCTGCTTTCCCTCTACTCTGTCGGTTCAAATAAGTATAGCTATTTAGCACGATGGGGAATCATAGTAAAAACTAAAGTAGGGTTACTGAGACTGAAAGTGATTTGTTTAAGCGAGTTGTTGTCATTTTCATTGTTGCTCTAAGTATTTTTCATGTCACACGTTGTTTTCTGTTACTCACTTAGTAGCATGCGCCACCTACACCGCTGCAGGATTGACTGTTCTTTTAGTTTTATAATAAGCCGATAGTGAAAGCGCGGAGTTTCTTTGGAGGCATATCGAATATTTGATCTTCTGAGCCGCATCCATTGATCAATCTTCTCAACTGGATTGCACGTGGGCTAATGTCGCTGTATTAATTCTTGACGGCAGGCGGTAGCCATATTGTTAGTCCCAAAATTATTGAGTGTAACCGCGTTAACGGCAAAGATATTCAAGAGATGGCTGAATGCCTTTTAGTCATCTCAATCTTTCAGTTTTGATTATCTCAATTTTACGGTATTTATTGTTGCTTCACTATATAGATTTTAATATTATTTATATATTACTTTTCTAGTTTCTATGGTAACTATGAAACTATATAAATTGTTTATAGAATTAGCTTTGTAGAAACAAATGAGCAAGAACTTGTATTGTGTTGATTATATTGTAGTCTGCTATATTATTAATGACAAAGTACAGTATAAACACAATGCAAGTATTAATATTGAAATATCACAAAGCTATTAATTGTTCTAGTCCATTGTTTATTAATACATCAGAACAGTGTTGTTTTGAATATCATATATGTACAGAAGTAGGTTAATAAAGTACATGTACTACAGAAGTATATTAATAAAGTACATTTACTACAGAAGTAGGTTAATAAAGTACATGTACTACAGAAGTAGGTTAATAAAGTACATGTACTACAGAAGTAGGTTAATAAAGTACATGTACTACTGAAGTAGGTTAATAAAGTATATGTACT
>NW_013679850.1:6107-8071 GCF_000517525.1 Limulus polyphemus
CTCTATACACTTTGGATATTGTACAAACGTTTTAATACTCTATACACTTTGGATATTGTACAAACGTTTTAATACTCTATACACTTTGGATATTGTACAAACGTTTTAATACTCTATACTAATTTCTCTGTCTGCTATACAATTATTACCGTCACTTTATTTACCGGTTTATATATTAAAATAGAGGGCGCCTAGCAAATATTAGATTATTCGTGACTTCCGCTGTCGCAACACTATTATATAACCATGTAAATCAACTTTCAATGTGAAATAATCATTTTTAATTAGGTCATGGATATTTGCATACAGTGTATCTGTATAGGTTTTGGTGCAAAATAACCATGGTGCCGATTTTGTCCTACGCTTCTGAAACAACAACAATAATTATAAATGAATAAATGGGCAAATTTTGATTTAGTCTGCCATCGTGAAATCACTTATTTTGTATATCAATATTGTTGGAGTGATCTTTACTATTAACAATGAAGGTTTTTAGTGTTGTTTCAAAAATAAGTCTGGTTTTTAAGGTGACTTTTGCCCGAATATTCTATTAGAGTTTTGAGCAAATTCCTGTGTGATCTCTATTATATTTATATTGTTACGCCTCCAGTCGTTACTTAATTTTCCGTAAATTCGTTCCGACGAAACTTTAGCGACACAAGTCCTTTCTCAAATAAAACTGGTTTATTCTTTCCGAATACAACTTTACCGATACACTTAATTTCAACAGTCGCTCTATAACAAACGCTAGAACGTCTCATGTGCTCGTGCTCGACAATATTCAATTACACACTCGCTGACTGCAGTTCAATTACTCATTACCTACACAATGTCCCGTCACGTTTTGACCATCTTATATATACCAGGCGACCCCCAATCTAGTAATCTCCCGACAATTCACGAAGGTTCGAGAAAGAAGTGGCGTGATACTAGTCACGTGACCTCGCTGACGCAACAATATATATAAGATGATCAGCTGAGGGTTTGTTTTGTTTTGTTTTTGAATTTCGCGCAAAGCTACACGAGGGCTATCTGCGCTAGCCGTCCCTAATTTAACAGTGTAAGACTAGAGGGAAGGCAACTAGTCATCACCACCCACCGCCAACTCTTGGGCTACTCTTTTACCAACGAATAGTGGGATTGACCGTCACTTTATAACGCCCCCACGGCTGAAAGGGCGAGCATATTTGGTGGGACGGAGATTCGAACCCGCGACCCTCAGATTGCGAGTGGAGCGCCTTATCCACCTGGCCATGCCAGGCCTCAGCTGAGGGAGACATGAAACTAAAATATTGTTATGACAGCGGAAGTCACGTGACTCTGGTAACACGTAATGAGTATCTACAACGTTCCTGAAGGCTCGAGTGTTTGCCAGACGCCCTCTATTTTGTAGATCTAAGACCGGCAAGAAGTGACGGCATAGAATTGCAGACAGGCAGAGACGGACAATTGAGTCAAGCGTGGATAGGTAAGTAAAGTGCGTGAATCGTTGTGAATTATAGCGTGTGTTTAAGTAAAAGGGACTGTGGAAATTAAATGGAAATTCTGTGTATTAGAAAGTTGTATCGAGAAAGAATAAACTAGTTTTAATTATGACAGGACTTGTATTGCTGAAGTTTCTCGGAAAGAATTTATACCAAAAATTAACAAACGCCTAGATACCTAACAAATTGGTGTCAAAGAGTGGGACAAAAAAAAGAGAAGAATATGCAAACGAGAAATGGCAAATCAAACTACAGTTTAGCAGATTTGATGGCAGCAATACAAGAACAGCAAAAGAAGCAAGAAGAACGAGAAAATAAACAAGAAGAGAGACAACAGCAGTGGCAAGAAAACCTGCGACAGTGAGAGCTCGAACAGAAAAATAAACAAGAGAGATTACATCAGTTGTTAGAGGAAAAAGAAAAGAAACAAGAAGAACGAGAAAATAAACAAGAAGAGAGACAACAGCAGTGGCAAGAAAA
>NW_013679851.1:0-3811 GCF_000517525.1 Limulus polyphemus
CTGTTTGTGTATGTTGTTCACAAACAGCCAAAACACATATCACACACTAATATATACAATTATGCTATGTTGTTATTGTATATGTTAGTGTGGGATATGTGTTTTGCTGTATGTGTATGCTATGTTGTTATTGTATATGTTAGTGTGGGATATGTGTTTTGGCTGTATGTGTATGCTATGTTGTTAGTGTGGGATATGTGTTTTGGCTGTTTGTGTATTGTTTTAAGTGTTTCCAGAATAGTTTGGATGGTTGTGCAGAAATTGTCCAATCTGATTTGCTTTAGTATTTAAACTTTATTTCATATTTTATTTTTCAGTGTTTTGATTTGCGTTTTAAGGAGTGGGTCTCCTGTTTTTATATATAGTCTCCGTTGTTGTCTGAGGTTTTTCATCATGTTTATTACGCTGATATTTGTTTACTAAGTATTACTTGTGTTTTAGTATTGCTCTTTCTACTGGTTTTATGATGCACTCAGTCATTGTTTGACACTATCATCCAGATTCGCGACTCTAGTTATAATTGTAGTAGGCAGTAATTTGTTTAATGTATTGGGATAATCTATCCAATCTGCTTTTTTTATAAATACATTTCGGTGGGTAGATTTGTCAGTTTCGGTGGGGGGGAGATTGAAGACGCACCAAATAGGTAAGGTGACCACTATACGGGTCAAAACCTACTTGATTAAAACCCGGTTTTGAGAGTTTGAAGTCTTGAAACTTACCTCTGAGCCACTAGGCTTCAAGGTTAAGAACACAATAATTAATATCTGGCTTACAATAGCGATTACTTCATTCTTAATTATAAATAAAAACTTTATACTAATATTGATTATAATCATCAAATAGTATCCAAGAAACAAGGATATGGGACTTCTTACTTCGAATTTTTTTAAAGAAGTCTGAAAACACCATATCCCCAAACAGCTTCAAATGAACATAGTCTATGAACTACGTTAATTATCATAGGTGTTCATATTCCCAAGTAACATTAGTGTGGAAAACACGTTATTATTCTATACAAAGTATGTTAATAGACATTATTGTCGTATTCATTTTTCTTGATGTAACTTTAGTATTGATGAAATGTTATTAAACTATGATCATAATCTCTTGAAATTGTTGGATTCTAGGGGGGAATGAAGCCTTATTGAGGTTATTTGTGGAAAGTACTGATTACGTTGTACGGTATTAACATTAAATCCTGGTTGTTGTCACCGAGTGGAATGAAGAAATTGGTGGTTTTCCTCATAATGATGCAGGGGGACAAAACTCGGAAAATGTTTGATGTAATTTAATTTTGTACCATACATTTAAACTTGAGGCTTACCTTATATATATATGTAAAACTAGGGAAAAACAGCCACAAAATTTTAAATGGTTGTCATGCCATGCGCTCAGACAGATATACACACACACAAAAAAAAGAGTACAGTCATCGTAAACTCCCTTATTATAAGGTCAGAGACCTTATAGTGGTCCAAGTGTGGCTAAGAAGTGAGCGTGCCCGAACTCTGAATCCCAATATTCATGGTTCACGGCCCATTTTCGAAAAAACACGCGCCGCACTTTGAAACCCACTAGTCAATAAGGTAGTTGATAACGCGTACAGTTGACTACCTGTCTATTTTCTAGTCCACCAATTCAAAAGTTGAAAAACTGTACACAGATAGCCCTCGTGTAGCTTTGAGTGAAATTCTGAAACGAACTTTCACAGTGTTGCTAGGTGGCGTAGAATTATATCGCTTGTATTGCCCTGAATTATTTCTGTCACCACTGGCAACAGAAGAGACGATTGAATGGGAATTTTCCGTTTGAAAGACTGTCACGTGTTTATTGTTAACGATTCGCATTCTCGTGGGAAGATTTTGAAATTACTACCAGTAGAAAGTGTACAAATTCCCCAGTATTTTGTTGTTATCATTTTACAGTTCTGAGTACAGTAAAATAACAACTAGTACCAAAATATGTTGTAATTTTCCAGAAACAGTTTTTGTGGATGGCACAGAACTTGACTGTAAAGCATTCAATATTAAAAGAAATATTTACGATATCATGCATCACACTTTAACAAATATTTTTTTTCATGCACGGTGAATTGAAAATTATGTTAAAATCACAGTGAAATATATTTTTACTAGCAGAGACCCGCAAAACAACTGTGGTCAAATTAGTATCTTTATTACAACAGTACTTCTTTTAAATACAATATTTCTACAATAATACAAAATAACTCTGATCCCAGAAGCCGAAATTTATAAGTGTACTTGTCTTAGGCCTAACATTAGTTAAGCCTTTATTAAGTACGGTATATATTCGATCAAGAGATAAATTAACACTAACTTGGGTCCGTTTTTGCTTTAGTTTAGTTAGGGTTAAACTTACCATATTTAATACTATCAATAAATAAGCTTATAATGTTATTATACGACCTATCGTTAGACTTTTTTAAAAATGTGTTAAGCGTTTAATATGTTGTTGTAAAAAATCTACGATATAAAAACGACAAGCCGTCCGTCTGTCACGCCGTTTCCTCAGCCGTTGGTCTACCGATCGACACGAAACGACAGAGCTTGCTGCCACGACAAGCACGTCTTTTTATAATACTTCCAACAATATAAATATTTTTTGTCCAATCGGAATCGTCGGCTACAACTCTATAATAAGCCGCATATTTCACCCGCAGCACATATTCATTTTGAAAATGCCCAAATTAAAGCGCTCTTCTTCAGATAATAATGTGCACATGCATTTTCAGGACAGACAGAAACTAAGTACTATTATAATAGATTATCGTTTAACAATATTCACGCAACAATACTGTTCGACAATATGAACACGTCAGTACTACAAGGCAATATTCACGCAACAATATATAAGACAATATGAACACGTCAATACTATCCGACAATATTCACGCAACAATAATGTACGACAATATAAACACGTCAATACTATAAGACAATACTGAACGAAAATATGAATACAACAATATTGTACGACAATATTATGACAATTTATAATGACAAATCATAATAAATAAACTCAAAAACATTGTATTTTATTTTTATGTTTTATAGCTTTTTTGGTTATTTACTTGTTGTTAAGCGCAAAGCAACAATACTGTACGACAATATTTACAAAACAATACTGTACGACAATATTAACAAAACAATACTGTACGAAAATATGACCATTTCTATGCTGTGAACCCTACGGGTATCGAAACCCGGTTTTTAGTGTTATAAGCCTTCAGTCTGTTGAACCAGCGTGTGGCTCTTTTAAAGCGTCAACTGAATTTTCATATATAGAAAATTACATAATATGTTAGAATTTAAATACTGAGAAAAAACCGAGAAGTTATCTAGCTTTAATTTTAAAAACATTACAAACATAAACACGCATACGTGTATACGTAAACTGAAGTCTACATTTACAATACAACAAGGGGGTTAGTTACACAACACACTTCAAAGTTCAACTGTTACAAAATATTTGGTTATTGGTCGAATTCAATAGCTTTATTGGATATCAAGTGCACAATGATACTAGTATTTACAGTCGGTAGCTTTCACTTGGAACCCTAAAGTTACCGCTGGGGGTCCATGTGGACATCGCTAGCTTTTTAAAATTTTTCTAAAACCATCTTGCTTGTGAATCCATGACTTTGTTGATCACAGGACCCTGATAATTTAAGTTACATAAAATATTCAACAAAAATACCATCAATATCACAATTAACCCTACTAATTACAGCTGGGACTTCCGTTGTATTTTACATTCCGTTGTATTTCACATTCCGTTGGATTTTACA
>NW_013679851.1:4811-7343 GCF_000517525.1 Limulus polyphemus
CCATACCACATCAAGATAAACTGTGAACATACAGTAATGTGTCCCTCTCAAAAGGAACAAAACGTCTCACTCAAGAAAGGTGTTATCCAATTAGAAAGAATTGGTCCTTTTGAAAAAAAGTAAGGTATTTCCTTTATAGAATAAGGGAACGAATCTGTTCGTTAGATAAAAAAATGATCCCATTTAATTTTGATAAAAGAAGGATCAATAGAATTCACTGACGCTGTTCTGTTTAATGATATTATTAAATCTCTTGTGTGGTATGGTCACTCTCTACAATCTTAAAGTTGCAGTACGGATACAAAAGGACTTCTCTCCCGAATATCATGAACAAAGATCATGTTTTCTTACCAAGAGGAAAAGGGTTGACATTCCGTTGTATTTCACATTCCGTGTGTATTTCACATTCCGTTGTATTTCACATTCCGTTGTATTTTATAAATGATTTTACTAAATTGTTTGAGTTATTCACAATGAATGCTGTAAAAGGTTTGTTGTTAAGCACAAGTCTACACACAATTGGCTACCTGTGCTGTGCCCACCAGGGGTATCGAAACCCAGTATTTAGTGTTATAACCCTTCCTACTTACCACTGAGCTAGTGTATGTGTGTGTGGTGGGGGGGGGGGCTGTTGTAAAGGGAAAAAATTGATTAGTTTGTTTGCTTGTTTGTTTTAAGTTATGCACAAAGCTACACAATGGGCTATCTGTGCTCTGCCCACCACAGGTATCGAAACCCGGTTTCTAGCGTTGTAAGTCCGCAGACATACCGCTGTGTAAATTGTTTAGTATGAAGCAACATGTGGACCCCCACCGGTAATAAATGGCATAAAAACAAGTCAGCTATTTGAGGGTTAAACAAAAAAATTAGTTTTTTAAATTCACTGTAATTTCTAATTGTTTAATCGTAAAAGTAGCTACTGAGATATATCCGAATTTTTTTTAGATGAAGCTTTTAAGAAAGGCAGTTTCATGGGACATTAACAACACAAATGTTTCATTTCAGAAATGTAATAGTCCAGTGGTATATATTCATACAACTGTCTGAATTGTTTTATTAACTTATACAATACCTCAGCCAATTCTTTGTACACCTATTTATTCTTTTCAAGATATTAAATTCTAGCATGTGAATCGTTAGGTTGGGGCTAACATATGGTAATTAATTCTAAATGACTACCGAGTTTAAGGTTTAATTTATATAGAAACACCCCTATCTGTCGAAAAACCTAGAGGTTCGTCTTCTCAAGCGCACACACACACTTGTTTTCATTCCTCATATCAATACGATTCAATATTGGAGGAACCATGTTCTGGGTTTTCCTCATTTTAACTTCAGAAGATAAACCACTGACAAAGACAACAGCCATGTTTGTGTTCCGTGACCTATGTAATGTGAAGAAATACTCGACATACGTCGTGTAGCAAGAGCCTGGGGCCAGGAACTTACTACAAGTTCATTGTAGGTTATTGCTTGGCAACGTTAAATTCCAAATGTGTAATATCAGTAGTCATCAATATTCTTATTCATCCACAGATTACGGGCAACTTGCACACATACAACACGTTTATTTGTTTTGTTACGCAAAAAGTTACACAATGGGCTATATGTACTATGCCCACTACAGGTATCGAAACCACAGTTTAGCGTTATAAGCCCCCCCCCCCCGACTTAACGCTGAGCAACTGGGGGTGGGGGCTACAACACACGTAAGTAAAGGGTAAGAGATATAAGAAAGTCATCTCACTTATTACATAAAATTATTGACACAATGAAGTTTTAACAGAAAGTATGAAAGATAGTTGTTATACAACACTCCTAATGTTTTATATACTTTTTATTTAGATATTTGTAAGTTTATAAGCTAAGCCTACACCGTGATGGCCAACAGTAAACCGATTCGATAAAGGAAACAAGTTGGCTAATCGGTTTATTGCTCGTCTATTGCCACGAAGAGCCAAATCCTGTCTCACAGGGAATCAAACTCGATTCAAAGCCGTCCACTAGTTCGTATGGAAAACACAACAACAGCTCTTCTGAGCCATAATTAAACACCGACGACAAAACTAACAACATATAGATACAATATAGAATATTATCAGCTATATCTTGGTGGAATCCAGCAGCCTCACAAACTACACTCCCATCAAACACAAAGTTCTCTAGAGAAACATAAAAATACAAAGGAATGTGAAATACAACGGAATGTAAAATACAACGGAATGTGAAATACACACGGAATGTAAAATACAACGGAATGTGAAATACAACAGAATGTAAAATACAACGGAATGTGAAATACAACGGAATGTGAAATACACACTGAATGTAAAATACAACGGAATGTAAAATACAACGGAATGTAAAATACAACGGAATGTGAAATACACACGGAATGTAAAATCCAACGGAATGTGAAATCCAACGGAATGTAAAATACAACGGAATGTGAAATACACACGGAATGTAAAATCCAACGGAATGTGAAATCCAACGGAATGTAAAATACAACGGAATGTGAAATACACACGG
>NW_013679852.1:0-997 GCF_000517525.1 Limulus polyphemus
AACACAATCTTCCCACTAACTGTACATTATGGTGAAGTAACAAGTTTACCTTGTATATAGAATGGATAATTACTTATACATGGGTTGGTTTGGTTATCAAAGTTATCGTTTCCTGATTGGCCACTTCTGTATTATAATGTCATGTTCCCTTTGCTCTGCTATCAGAATGACGTGCATAAACGGAAAATCAAGGAGAACGTATTGAGATTATTTCACTCAGTGTTTATTAAGATAACTTCTTCTTGAAAATGTTATGTTCTGTACAGTTAATACCTAGAAGCCTTTACAGGAATTAGTAGAAGTAATGAAATATGATTAAACCAAGAATCTGTCTAGAAAATCATCCTTATAACACTCGTTTAACAGTCAGCTAACTGTTGTATACAACTAGAGTTCATTGTTTGTTTATATAACAGTTAGCTAACTGTTGTATACAACTAGAGTTCATTGTTTGTTAATATAACAGTCAGCTAACTGTTGTATACAACTAGGGTTCATTGTTTGTTTGTATAACAGTCAGCTAACTGTTATATACAACTAGAGTTCATTGTTTGTTTACAACAACTGACTATTATATAAACAAGCAATGAACCATAGTAGATATAACTACAGCTGACTGTTATATAAACAAACAATGAACCATAGTTATATGTAACAGTTAGTTTACTGTTGTATAAACAAACAATGAACCCTAGTTGTATATAACAGTAAACTAACTGTTATATAAATAAACAATGAACTCTAGTTGTATACAACAATTAGCTGACTATTATATAAACAAACAATGAACCATAGTAGATATAACAGTTAGCTGACTGTTATATAAACAAACAATGAATCATAGTTATATATAACAGTTAGTTTACTGTTGTATAAACACACAATGAACTCTAGTTGTATACAACAGTTAGCTGACTGTTATATACAGCTGACTATTATATAAACAAACAATGAACCATAGTAGATATAAGGTTATATCTACTATGGTTCATTGTTT
>NW_013679852.1:1928-7272 GCF_000517525.1 Limulus polyphemus
TGTTTATACAACAGTAAACTAACTCTTATATCTACTATGGTTCATTGTTTGTTTATATAACAGTCAGCTAACTGTTATATATAACTATGGTTCATTGTTTGTTTATATAATAGTCAGCTGTAATTATATACAACTAGAGTTCATTGTTATTTTTGTAACAGTAAACTAAATCATCGTTGTCACTTTCACAGTAATTTGGTTGAGTTAACAATGAAAGTAAATTTATCTATCTGTCTGCCTATCGTTAGTATTTTATTTACATATGCTCTATGTTAAAGAGAGAAGACAAGAGAGGGGAAAATTTAAATTACTCAAATGAGGCATAAGTTTCGTTTTCGTAAATGTAACTTATGAAGAAACAGGGATACTCGTCACTTGTAATACTTTATCTGAAGTTTTTGATCGTAACTCGATGTTATGACAAAGGACCTCTGGGAGCGAGGCTTTTATTATTAAAGCTGTTCAGTTTCAACTCCTAATATATAACTTTTAGTTGCTAATATGACGCAAAACACCACCTAAACATAGTTAATAAAGCATAACTTTCGCCCCCCAGTGGCACAGCGGTATGTCTGCGGACTAATAATGCTAGGAGCCTGGGTTTCGATACCCGTGGTGGGCAGATAACCCTTTGTGTAGTTTTGTGCTTAATAACAAACAACAACAGTATAACTCCCCCCCCCTGTAGTTATGTATTAATGATGCCACTCACAACCGAAGCACTAAGTATTCAGATTTTTATATTATCAATATCAACTTTATGAAATAAAAGTGGGATTACGTTCTTGGTATTAAGGAAGACAAAATTATAATACGCGTATCGTGGTTTTAAAGTAAATAATTAGGCTTACGATGGCGTAAGTGCACTCGTTGTTATGGGAAGACAAAACAATTCCAGACATATGGAATTTAATGAAATACGACAAAATAAAGATGACGTTTTGTATCAATTCTCTGGAAGTTCCATAAATTTAAATTCATACTAAACGTCTAAGGACGTGAATTTGCAACTTATAATAAAACTACTTTGACATTTATTAATATTTCTTTGTTTCTACCTGTGAAGAATCCTGTTAGATGTCTCTCTGTTCCTAAAGAACCCCTGTTTCATGTCTCTCTATTCCTAAAGAACCCTGTTTCATGTCTCTCTATTCCTTAATGAACCATGTTTCTTGTCTCTGAATGTATAAAAAACCCTGTTTCATGTCTCTCTCTATTCCTAAAGAACACAGCTTTTTAAATATATATATATCATAGGAAGTAAGGATTTGTTTTAGAAATAACAAAATTAGACAGAGACAAAAAAATGTTGTTATCCACATTTGACGGAATTTTTCATAAGTAAAGATACGAGAAACAAGAGTCTTTGTGATCATAGAAACAAGATACAGTAAATTTTATGTCTCTCTACTTTATGAGAGACAAATAATGGGGTTTTTCATGAGCATAAAGACATGAAACAGGGTTCTTTATACATTCAGAGACAAGAAACATGGTTCTTAAGGAATAGAGAGACATGAAACAGGGTTCTTTATACATTCAGAGACAAGAAACAGGGTTCTTTATACACTCAGAGACAAGAAACATGGTTCTTTAGGAATAGAGAGACATGAAACAGGGTTCTTTATACATTCAAAGACAAGAAACATGGCTCTTTAGGAATAGAGAGACATGAAACAGGGTTCTTTATACATTCAGAGACAAGAAACATTGTATTTAAGCACAAAGCTACACAATGGGCTGCCTGTGCCCACCACGGGTATCGAAACCCGGATTCGAGCGTTGTAAGTCCGCAGACATACCGCTGTGCCACTGTACCGCCAGTTACGAGCTATTTTTCTCTACTTTAAGCCGAGAAAACAGATAATGCGAGACTAAGGTTTCATTTTTCTTTAGTAGGTGGCGCTGTGAAACTATAAGATAGTAATGAATAAGTGTAACCTCAGATCAGAAAGTTGATAAATGATTGTTAAGCAAATAGCTACGCAACGGTGCTCTGTCCATCACGGGTATCGAAGCCCGTTTTGTAGCATTGTAAGCCTGCTGAGCCACTGGGGTCAATGAGAAAGTATAATCGCTATCGAGTTATTGAAAGTTAAAAGAGGTCGTGCACACTACACGTCCATATTGGTGAAGTCCAATCGATTCACAAGGGTGTAACTGTACATAACTTATTATATCGTGATTATCTAGTTCTGAAACCTCTACATGTCACGTGATATTAGAAAGGAAACAAGTGAAATACTCCAGGATGTTGTCAAAGTAATGTATATTTTCTCGCCATTGCATACATTTTGTGCGCGTTTGATATATAGATCTTTCCAAACAATCGTAATTGACACGTATCTTTCGTTTCCTTTAATCGTATGAAAAGAAAAAAAAACACAACAGTACTTTTAATACTTCATTATTTTCTCGGAATTAATTTATTCAAACATCGCTCATGTGAAAAACATTAAAAATTAAAGAAACGTGTATAGATTTGTTAAAATCATCCCGAGTCTTCAGAATCTTCAAACTAACTGGCCATCAAATTCCTCGAATCTCTTTTCTGTCACTTCATACTGACATGATTTCATGGCTACATCGATCGGCGTTCGAGTTACATGTCCACTGTTGAATGTGATGAAATGTTCAAAGGAACACGTTGCAGTATGAAATCGTATTTTTGTTTTTCAAGAAAAGAAAACCGAGACCTATGTTATGTTGAATTAAATTTTGTTAAGAATATCCAGTGTTTTAGATGAAAGTATTAAATCGTGGGCTGAGATTACCAACGTCGCTCAGTAGAATAAGGCTATACATGAGCTAATCCAATTTTCTTGATATTCACACAACGTATCTTCACTTAGATATGGAAAAGAAAGTTAAGCTTATTCATAAACCGTGGGAGAAATAACATCAAAGGTCTGAAGTAAAATGAATATTTTAATCAGAAAATCTAGTTTTTTCTTTTTTGTGAGGCCATCTGGTTTTGAAAGATTTCTTATGAACATGAAAAAAAAACACGTAAATTTTCTTCAAGTCGCTAAAACGACGAAGAAAAACATGTCAGCTGACACTGTAAGCCATTTTACCTCCCGTGACCGCTTCTTTTGATTTAAAGAAGTTTGTTTTTTTACATAAAAGGCTTAGATCTATATTAAAAAGCTGACAACGACACAAATTGTCTCTCAAATACAGATTTGTGTGAAGTGTAACACTATTGATTTGTTGTAGTGACATAAACATAGAAGTTATATGTGTTTTTAACAACACAAATGTCGTTTTTCAAATCAAATTTTTTTTTGTTTAAAAACGATGCTGTTGTGAACGTCCGTGTCTATCAAGTGTGTGTAAATTGTATAGCACAAAAATTGATATTAGCCAATACATCTGTGTTCAGTTTTGTCAGCCAATACATCTGTGTTCAGTTTTGTTAGCCAATACATCTGTGTTCAGTTTAGTCAGCCAATACATCTGTGTTCAGTTTTGTCAGCCAACATATTTGTGTTCAGTTTTATCAGCCAAAATATTTGTGTTCAGTTTTATCAGCCAACATATCTGTGTTCAGTTTTGTCAGACAACATATCTGTGTTCAGTTTTATCAGCCAAAATATTTGTGTTCAGTTTTGTCAGCCAACATATTTGTGTTCAGTTTTGTCAGCCAATACATCTGTGTTCAGTTTTATCAGTCAACATATGTGTGTTCAGTTTTGTCAGCCAACATATTTGTGTTCAGTTTTATCAGCCAACATATGTGTGTTCAGTTTTGTCAGCTAATACATCTGTGTTCAGTTTGACAGCCAAAATATTTGTGTTCAGTTTGACAGCCAAAATATTTGTGTTCAGTTTTGTCAGCCAACATATCTGTGTTCAGTTTTGTCAGCCAACATATCTGTGTTCAGTTTTGTCAGCCAACATATCTGTGTTCAATTTTGTCAGCCAACAGATTTATGTTCAGTTTTATCAGCCAATACATCTGTGTTCAGTTTGTTAGCTCACAATGATCTGAACTTGAAGTGTTGTTGCAGCCATTCAAACCCCAGACTTGCGTTCCACAGATCAGATTATTAGTTGTGTTGTTTTAACGTAGATTGAACCTAATTTAGGTCTAGTGCACATAGGTTGAACCTACGTTATATCTAGTGCACGTAGATTGAACCTAATTTAGGTCTTGTGCACAAAGGTTGAACCTAAGTTAGGTTTTGTGCACATAGGTTGAACCTAAGTTGGGTCTAGTGCACATAGGTTGAACCTAAGTTAGGTCTTGTGCACATAGGTTGAACCTAAGTTCGGTCTTATGCACATAGATTGAACCTAAGTTAGGTCTTGTGCAAATAGGTTGAACCTAATTTGGGTCTTGTGCACGTAGGTTGAACCTAAGTTAGGTCTTGTGCACATAGGTTGAACCTAAGTTAGGTCTTATGCACATAGGTTGAACCTAAGTTAGGTCTTGTGCACGTAGGTTCAAAATAAGCTGGGTCTTGTGCACGTAGATTGAAGCTTAGCTCGGTCACGTGCTCGAGTTAAATGTAAGCTCGGTCCCTTGCACGTAGATTGAAGCTTAGCTCGGTCACGTGCTCGAGTTAAATGTAAGCTCGGTCCCTTGCACGTAGATTGAAGCTTAGCTCGGTCACGTGCTCGAGTTAAATGTAAGCTCGGTCCCTTGCACGTAGATTGCATCTAAGCTGGGTCCCGGTCTGTATGTTTCCTGTGTATTCTGAACACGCTTCTATCTTTATGCAAAAAAACGCGGCTTAAAAGCATTATTGATGTCGTACGATGTCAGTGTATATACAAAGCAATCGATATCTTTAGGAAGTCTAAATCTATTTAAGTGCATCACATTTATGAGATAAAACGCACACGGCACGAAAGCTGGGTAAAAGAACGTGTGACTTCATGGTGGAAAACTGGGTATAAGTGACGTAATCTTTTGTTGATATCCGTGGCTACCTTAGCAGCAGGAGGTTCCATTTTATCGTTCCTGTGAGAAGGTGCGCTTTGCTGCCTGGCAAGAAGTTGACCTTACATAGAGTAACGGTACTTTCAATATGACAGAAGAAAGTGTAGAACATTTAGAGCGTTGCAGAATTATATTTTAGTTAGGCTAAAAAACCGAGTTTAACCTTAACGCACAGTGCAGTATAATTAAACTTGTTTACAGACGCGGACTGGCCTAACGAGACACCGGGAAAAATCACGGTGAGCCCCCTGGGTAAAGTACGTAGTTTTGTTATTTTTATGACAAACTTGTGGGCCCCTTCCATCTTTTTTCCGTTAAAATTTTAGTATTCGTGCTGCAGGTCAAGTCACTCCATAGCAACGTTACTAAAAACCATGGAAAACAAAACTAGTATTC
>NW_013679853.1:0-2565 GCF_000517525.1 Limulus polyphemus
AGTTACACCTAGGTGTTCGTGGAGTTGTTGTACCAAATAACGCTAAAGATGAGTATGGGGTTACACATTCGGTAACTAGAGTTACACTTAGTTGTTCATCGAGTAGTTGTAATAAGTAAGGCTAAAGATGAGTATGGTGGTTATAAATTCGGAAACTAGAGTTACACCTAAGTGTTCATGGAGTAGTTGTACCAAGTAAGGCAAAAGATGAGTATGGTGGTTATAAATTCTGTAACTAGAGTTACACCTTGGTGTTCATGGTGTAATTGTACCAAGTAAGGCTAAAGATGATTATGGTGGTTATAAATTCTATAACTAGAGTTACACCTAGGTGTTCGTGGAGTTGTTGTACCAAATAACGCTAAAGATTACTATAGGGGTTAAACATTCGGTAACTAGAGTTACTCCTAGGTGTTCATTGAGTAGTTGTACAAAATAAGGCTAAAGATGAGTATGGTGGATATAAATTCGGAAACTAGAGATACAGCTAGGTGTTCATGGAGTAGTTGTACCAAGTAAGGATAAAGATGAGTATGGTGGTTATAAGTTCGGTAACTAGAGTTACTATTAGGTGTTCATGGAGTATGTGTACCAAGTAAGGCTAAATATGAATATGGTGGTTATAAATTCGGTAACTAGAGTTACACCTAAGTGTTCATAGAGTAGTTGTACCAAGTAAGGCTAAGGATGAGTATGGTGGTTATAAATTCTGTAACTAGAATTACACCTAGGTGTTCATGGAGTAGTTGTACCAAGTAAGGCTAAAGATGAGTATGGTGGTTATAAATTCGGTAACTAGAGTTACACCTACGTGTTCGTGGAGTTGTTGTACCAAATAACGCTAAAGATGAGTATGGGGTTACACATTCGGTAACTATAGTTAAACCTACGTGTTCGTGGAGCAGTTGTACCAAGTAAGGCTAAAGATGAGTATTGTTGTTATAAATTCGGTAATTAGAGTTACACTTATTTGTTCATGGAGTAGTTATTCCAAGTAAGGCTAAAGATGAGTATGGTGGTTATAAATTCGGTAACTAGAGTTACACCTAAGTGTTCATGGAGTAGTTGTACCAAGTAAGGCTAAAGATAAGTATGGTGGTTAAAAATTCTTTAACTAGAGTTACAACTAGGTTTCATGGAGTAGTTGTACCAAGTGAGGCTGAAGATGAGTATGGTGGTTATAAATCCGGTAACTAGAGTTAAACCTACGTGCTCGTGGAGTTGTTGTACCAAATAACGCTAAAGATGAATATGAGGTTACACATTCTGTAACTAGAGTTACACCTAGGTGTTCATGGAGTAGTTGTACCAAGTAAGTTTTTTAACCACCATACTCATCTTTAGCCTTACTTGGTACAACTACTCCATGAACACCTAGGTGTGACTAAATTACCGAATTTATAACCACCATACTCATCTTTAGTCTTACTTGGTACAACTACTCCATGAACACCTAGGTGTAACTCTAGTTTCCGAATTCATAGCCACCATACTCATTTTTAGAAAAGGTAACTAGAGTTACAACTAGGTTTCATGGAGTAGTTGTACCAAGTAAGGCAAAAGATGAGTATGGTGGTTATAAATTCGGAAACTAGAGTTTCACCAAAGTGTTCATGGAGTAGTTGTACCGAGTAAGTCTAAAGATGAGTATGGTGGTTATAAATTCGGTAATTAGAGTTACACCTAGGTGTTCATGGAGTAGTTGTACCAATTAACGCTAAAGATGAGTATGGTGGTTAAAAATTCTGAAACTAGCATTACAACTAGGTTTCATGTAGTAGTTGTACCAAGTAAGGCTAAGGATGAGTATGGTGGTTATAAATTTGGTAACAAGAGTTACACCTACGTGTTCGTGGAGTTGTTGTACCAAATAACGCTAAAGATGAGTATGTGGTTACACATTCGGTAACTAGAGCTACACCTAGGTGTTATGGAATACTCATCTTTAGACTTACTTGGTACAACTACGGTGGTTAAAAATTCTGTAACTAGAGTTACAACTAGGTTTCATGGAGTAGTTGTACCAAGTAAGGCTAAAGATGAGTATGGTGGTTATAAATTCGGAAACTAGAGTTACATCTTGGTGTTCATCGAGTAGTTGTACCAAGTAAGGATAAAGATGAGTATGTTGGTTATAAATTAGGTAACTAGAGTTACACCTAGGGGTTCATGGAATAGTTGTACCAAGTAAGGATAAAGGTTAGTATGTTGGTTATAAATTCTGTAACTAGAGTTACTCCTAGGTTTTCATGGAGTAGTTGTACCAAGTAAGTCTAAAGATGATTATGGTGGTTATAAATTTGGTAACTAGAGTTACACCTAAGTGTTCATGGAGTAGTTGTACCAAATAACGCTAAAGATGAGTATGAAGTTACACATTAGGGAACTATAGTTACACGTACGTGTTCTTGGAATAGTTGTACCAAGTACGGCTAAAGATGAGTATGGTGGTTATAAATTCGGTAACTAGAGTTACACCTAAGTGTTCGTGGAGTTGTTGTACCAAATAACGCTAACGATGAGTATGGTGGTTATAAATTCGGTAACTAGAGTTACACCTAGGTT
>NW_013679853.1:3472-3880 GCF_000517525.1 Limulus polyphemus
ATGAGTATGGTGGTTATAAATTCGGTAACTAAAGCTACACCTAAGTGTTGTGGAGTTGCTGTACCAAATAACGCTAAAGATGAGTATGGGGTTATAAATTCGGTTACTAGAGTTAAACCTAAGTGTTCCTGGAGTAGTTGTACCAAGTAAAAAGATGAGTATGGGTTACACATTCAGTAACCAGAGTTACACCTAGGTGTTCATGGAGTAGTTGTACCAATTAAGGCTAAAGATGAATATGGTGGTTATAAATTGTGTAACTAGAGTTACACCTAAGTGTTAATGGAGTAGTTTTACCGAATAACGCCAAAGAAGAATATGGTGGTTATAAATACTGTAACTAGAGTTAACCTAGGCGTTCATGGAGTAATTGTACCAAGTAAGGCTAAAGATGAGTATGGTGGTTAT
>NW_013679853.1:4778-5856 GCF_000517525.1 Limulus polyphemus
TTTTGTAACTAGAGTTACAACTAGGTTTCATGGAGTAGTTGTACCAAGTAAGGCAAAAGATGAGTATGGTGGTTATAAATTCGGAAACTAGAGTTACAACAAAGTGTTCATGGAGTAGTTGTACCGAGTAAGTCTAAAGATGAGTATGGTGGTTATAAATTCGGTAATTAGAGTTACACCTAGGTGTTCATGGAGTAGTTGTACCAATTAACGCTAAAGATGAGATGTGGTGGTTAAAAATTCTGTAACTAGCATTACAACTAGGTTTCATGGAGTAGTTGTACCAAGTAAGGCTAAGGATGAGTATGGTGGTTATAAATTTGGTAACAAGAGTTACACCTACGTGTTCGTGGAGTTGTTGTACCAAATAACGCTAAAGATGAGTATGGGGATACACATTCGGTAACTAAAGCTACACCTAGGTGTTCATGGAGTAGTTTACCAAGTAAGGCTTAAGATGAGTATGGTGGTTATAAATTCGGAAACTAGAGTTACACCTAGGTGTTCATGAAGTAGTTGTACCAAGTAAGGCTAAAGATGAGTATGATGGTTATAAATTCGGTAACTATAGTTACACCTAGGTGTTTATGGAGAAGTTGTACCAAGTAAGGCTAAAAATGAGTATGGTGGTTATATATTCGGTGACCATAGCTACACATAGGTTTAAGGAGTATTTATACCAAGTAAGGCTGAAGATGAGAATGGTGGTTATAAATTCGGAAACTAGATATACACCTAGGTGTTCATGAAGTAGTTGTACCAAGTAAGGTTAAAGATGAGTATGGTGGTTATAAATTCGGTAACTAGTGTTACACCTAGTTGTTGATGGTGTCGTTGTAACAAGTAATGATGAGTATGGTGGATATAAATTCGAAAACTAGAGTTACACCTAGGTGTTCATGGAGTAGTTGTACCATGTGAGGATAAAGATGAGTATGGGGTAACTAGAGTTACACCTAGGTTTCATGGAGTAGTTGTACCAAGTAAGGATAAAGATGAGTATGGTGGTTATAAATTCAGTAACTAGAGTTACTCCTAGGTGTTCATGTTGTAGTTGTACCAAGTAAGGCTAAAAATG
>NW_013679853.1:6715-8249 GCF_000517525.1 Limulus polyphemus
ACTATAGTTACACCTAGGTGTTCATGGAGTAGTTATACCAAGTAAGGCTAAAGATGAGTATGATGGTTATAAATTCGGTAACTATAGTTACACCTAAGTGTTCAGGGAGTAGTTGCACCAAGTAAGGCTAAGGATGAGTATGATGGTTATAAATTCGGTAACTATAGTTATACTTAGGTTTTTATGGAGTAGTTGTAACAAGTAAGGCTAAAAATGAGTATGGTGGTTATATATTCCTTGACAATAGTTACACCTAGGTGTTTATGGAGTAGTTGTACCAAGTAAGGATAAAGATGAGTATGGTGGTTATAAATTCGGTAAATAGAGTTACTCCTAGGTATTCATGGAGTAGTTGTACCAAGTAAGGCTAAAGATAAATATGGTGGTTATAAATTCGGTAACTAGAGTTACACCTAAGCGTTCAGGGAGTAGTTGTACCAAGTAAGGCTAAGGATGAGTATGGTTGTTATAAATTCTGTAACTAGAGTTACAACAAGGTGTTCATGGACTAGTTGTCCAAGTAAGGCTAAAGGTGAGTAAGGTATTTATAAATTCGGTAACTAGAGTTACACCTATGTGTTCGTAGAGTAGTTGTACCAAGTAAGGCTAAAGATGAGAATGGTGGTTATAAATTCTGTAACTAGAGTTACACCTAGGTGTTCATGGAGTAGTTGTACCAAGTAAGGCTAAAGATTATTATGGTGGTTATAAATTCTATAACTAGAGTTACACCTAGGTGTTCGTGGAGTTGTTGTATCAAATAACGCTAAAGATGAGTATGGAAGTAACACATTCGGTATCTAGAGTTACACCTAGGTGTTCACGGAGTAGTTGTACCAAGTAAGGCTAAAGATGAGTATGGTGGTTATAAATACGGTAATTATAGTTACACCTAGGTGTTCATGTAGTAGTTGTACCAAATAAGGCTAAAGATGAGTATGTTGGATATAAATTCGATAACTATAGTAACACCTAGGTATTTATGGACTAGTTGTACCAAGTAAGGCTAAAGATGAGTATGGTGGTTAAAAATACGGTAACTAGAGTTACACCTAGGTGTTCATGGAGTAGTTGTACCAAGTAAGGCTAAAGATTATTATGGTGGTTATAAATTCTATAACTAGAGTTACACCTAGGTGTTCGTGGAGTTGTTGTATCAAATAACGCTAAAAATTAGTATAGGGGTTAAAAATTCGGTAACTAGAGTTACACCTGGGTGTTAATGGAGTAGTTATACAAAGTAAGGCTAAAGATGAATATGGTGGATATAAATTCGGAAACTAGAGTTACACCTAGGTGTTCATGGAGTAGTTGTACCAAGTAAGGCTAAAGATGATTATGGTGGTTATAAATTCTATAACTAGAGTTACACCTAGGAGTTCATGGAGTAGTTGTACCAAGTAAGGCTAAAGATGATTATGGTGGTTATAAATTCTATAACTAGAGGTACACCTAGGTGTTCATGGAGTAGTTGTACCAAGTAAGGCTAAAGATGATTATGGTGGTTATAAATTCTATAACTAGAGGTACACCT
>NW_013679853.1:8759-9506 GCF_000517525.1 Limulus polyphemus
GCTAAAGATTAGTAAAGGGGTTAAACATTCGGTAACTAGAGTTACACCAAGGTTTTCATGGAGTAATTTTACAAATTAAGGCTAAAGATGAATATGGTGGATATAAATTCGGGAACTAGAGTTATACCTAGGGGTTCATGGATTAGTTGTACCAAGTAAGGATAAAGATTAGTATGTTGGTTATAAATTTGGTAACTAGAGTTACTCCTATGTTTTCATGGAGTAGTTGTACCAAGTAAGGCTAAAGATGAACATTGTGGTTATAAATTTGGTAACTGGAGTTACACCTAAGTTTTCATGGAGTAGTTGTACCAAATAACGCTAAAGATGAGTATGGAGTTACACATTAGGGAACTATAGTTACACGGTACGTGTTCGTGGAGTTATTGTACCAAGTATGGCTAAAGATGAGTATGGTGGTTATAAATTCGGAAACTAGAGTTACACCTAAGTGTTCATGGAGTAGTTGTACCAAGTAAGGATAAAGATTAGTATGTTGGTTATAAATTCGGTAACTAGAGTTGCTCCTAGGTTTTCATGGAGTAGTTGTACCAAGTAAGGCTAAAGATGAGTATGGTGGTTATAAATTCGGTAACTAGAGTTACACCTAAGTGTTCATGGAGTAGTTGTACCAAGTAAGGCTAAAGATGAGTATGGTGGTTTTAAATTCGGTAATTAGAGTTACACCTAAGTGTTCATGGAGTAGTTGTACCAAGTAAGGCTAAAGATGAGTATGGTGGTTTTAAA
>NW_013679854.1:0-942 GCF_000517525.1 Limulus polyphemus
TAACATGTACCAGGTGTGTTTTCACAGTATTCTACCACTGTAAGGATAACATGTACCAAGTGTGTTGTGACTGTATTCTACCACTGTAAGGATAACATGTTGTAGAATATAATGCAACACATACCAGGATTCCTTTTCTTTTTTTCTTGGATATTTTATGGGTGATAAAGAGAGTCGTTCTTGGGGTCGTTGAGTCCTGATATATCTAGAAAATCCACACAGCAGTGATATTGTAAACCAAATGTATGAAGAAGCTAAACATTCATGTTGAAATCTTAATAATTATTTATATTTCCTATGGTTTGCATCATTTAAAAATGTCGTAAGAAAAAAAAAAATCTGTTTTCCATTTTCCTTTCAACATTTGATAGAAAATAATCATAATTTACCAGAGGTAATTTAAATGTTTTGTTCACTGTCATTTCAATAACAATCCACTCATTGTGACTTAAAACATCTTAGTCATCATGATCTTCTACATGTCAAGTTTCTCTTAGTTTTGTTTAGTCATCATGTTCTTCTACATGTTAAGTTTCTTTTAGTTTTCTTTGGTCACAATCTTCTACATGTCAGGTTTCTCTTAGTTTTGTTTGGTCACAATCTTCTACATGTCAAGTTTCTCTTAGTTTTGTTTAGTCACAATCTTCTACATGTCAAGTTTCTCTTAGTTTTGTTTGGTCACAATCTTCTACATGTCAAGTTTCTCTTAGTTTTGTTTAGTCACAATCTTCTACATGTTAAGTTTCTCTTAGTTTTGTTTGGTCACAATCTTCTACATGTCAAGTTTCTCTTAGTTTTGTTTAGTCACAATCTTCTACATGTCAAGTTTCTCTTAGTTTTGTTTAGTCACAATCTTCTACATGTCAAGTTTCTCTTAGTTTTGTTTAGTCACAATCTGCTACATGTCAAGTTTCTCTTAGTTTTGTTTAGTCACAATCTGCT
>NW_013679854.1:1688-5354 GCF_000517525.1 Limulus polyphemus
AAGTATTAAGAACATGAATTTTCATAACGACACGTGGAACAAACATTTCAGTTACTTCTTGAGTCAGAAAGTATTAAGAACATGAATTTTCATAACGACACGTGGAACAAACATTTCAGTTACTTGAGTCAGAAAGTATTAAGAACATGAATTTTCATAATGACACGTGACATTTTAGTTATTTAGGTCTAAAATTACATAGTACTGCAAGTTTCTAAATTGCACTATGTGCATGAAACTATTACAAATATTGATAACTTTCTTAATCATTGTTATACTCACCAACAGATGGCACTACAATAATAAACCTCTTTGACAGCCTCAGTTGTTTTAACAATGCCAAATTCTGACAGAACGAGCTGATGTCAGGAACAAGATAAGGTGAAAGTTGAGGACATTGCCCACTTCTTACTTTCGACTCCAGCTCATTTACTTCAGCCTGAAGTTCAAACTTACAATAAGATCATTAAGTTCAATAAGCATATTTTTGTTCATTTTGAGTTAACTAGTAAAAGAATGTTTCTTCCCTTTGCCTCAAAATAAAAAAATTATAATTTTCCTATACTGAAAATGTATTTCTGATAGGTAATTCCCTCCTCTCACACTTCCCACCCTTCCTTCCCACTGAAAACCAGTGCTTCCATCTTCTGACAAACTCGAAGTGATAGTTTGGTGAAAGAGTATAAAGGGAGTCACTTGCATCATGTGACTACGTCTCGCATTCCATTGGTGGAGAAGTGATGCATGATGATTAGCATGAGAGAAATGTTGGAATCACTAGATTCCAATAATGAGGAGCAGAAGGCTTGTGGCATGCATTAAAAAAAAATCGCATATAGAGGGCAGCACTGTAAGGGAATAGCTAATCTTGTAAGCGGAGGGAATTACTGTATTGGAAAACATACTATTCTTGTTAAGGTTTTTTAAACACATTATTCCACTTTGTGATGTATATAATTGTTGCTATTACAACAGCTCTACAGATTAACAGTCACACAAAATGCTGCTTTCCAGACAAAACACAACTTATTGACAAAATGGTTATTTACTAACTTTCTTACCTTCAACCAGAGATGTGCCATGTTCCTCATCATATGTTTTCTTTGACCTACAGGCTGGTCTACTCCCTGTGTAACAGAAAAAATCAAACTTGTGAATGTTAGACCGTATAACAGAGAAAATACACAACAAGATTGAATAATTATTTTCAGATTAATAAGTAGGCACCAGTTTTGTCAGAGTAACACCGTTTTAATACTGTATTACAGATAGTTTTAACCCAGATTTGTCAAAGTAACACCATTTTCATCCTGTATTACAGATAGTTTTCCTCCAGTTTTGTCAGAGTAACACCATTTTTAAAATGGTGTTACTCTGACAAAACTGGAGGAAAACTATCTGTAATACAGTATGAAAATGGTGTTACACTGACAAAACTCGGTTAAAACTA
Source organism: Limulus polyphemus (assembly GCF_000517525.1). Taxonomy (NCBI): domain Eukaryota; kingdom Metazoa; phylum Arthropoda; class Merostomata; order Xiphosura; family Limulidae; genus Limulus; species Limulus polyphemus. The sequence goes on from NW_013679854.1 coordinate 3,139, forward strand.
TCTGTAATACAGTATTTTACTGTATTACGGATAGTTTTCCTCCAGTTTTGTCAGAGTAACACCATTTTAATACTGTATTACGGATAGTTTTCATCCAGTTTTGTCAGAGTAACACCATTTTAATACTGTATTACGGATAGTTTTCATCCAGTTTTGTCAGAGTAACACCATTTTATTACTGTATTACAGATAGTTTTTATCTGTGTAAGTATTTCATGGTGTAGTTGTTGGTCAATTCCTAGAATTAACTTGAAAAGACGATGACTGATTCTGGGTTTTACAGCATTCATACCTAATCTGTATTACAAGTAATAAAATGGTGACATACTAAGTTTGTGTGAGTGACAAAAGACATGAGTGATTTTGATATTTCTATATTGAAAGAAATACAAGAAAAATGTAATACAAGAATAGAAAAGAAATTTGAAAAAACAGAAAATTAGCTTTACTTACAGTTTCTGTGTTTTCTGGGCTTGTAACTCTACTGGTATTTTTCTCCATACCAGTTATGGTATACATTTTTTTTTCAGGATTAAAGGTGATTCCTGTCTTTGGTAGCCTGACTAATAATTGGCCAAAGTTATGTAGACACTGGATACGAAGGAAAGCCTAAAATAACCACATATATTTATTGTGTTTTAAATAAAAGCATTATTATCACTGGATAACAGATGATCAGCCATTTTAGTCTACACCGTCATAAGGTAATATAAACTCTGGTGAAAATCCTAAAACCCTTCTTCCTATGAAAGAATACAACGTGCACAAACCAAAAATTCATCATGACTAATTTAAAATAGAGGTATGTGCATATACACAAACATACACACATGTGCATATACACAAACATACACTTATATTTAAGATCGATATCAATTCTGCATCTGTAATGAAAATCTGGTGAAGCAAATGCAGGTTTGAAAACTAATATTTCATAACATCTTTTACTTTGAACGATGCAGATTTTAGGTATTAAAGTTTGATTTCAGCTTGGATAGAATCATACTGAATTTAATGTCTGATCCCCACTAAAACATACAACTAAATAGTACCACAAAACTATGACTACATTTTGGAAACAGATACATATGGAATTTAAAACAGTTTTTTGGCTAATTCCCCCACTAAAACATACAGCTAAACATTACCAGAAACTTAGAAAAAAAACATCAATTATCCAACTTGTAGGGGAATTATCACTAATTATTTTACATCAAAGGAATGATTGGAACTATTGATTTTAGTATATGATAATTTTATATTCATGAAAATTATTTCTCACAATGACAAAATTTACGTACTATTAAAAAAATGTTTCAGGATATTTGACAATATGATCAGTTAGTTGATATGAAGTTTTAAAGCATGTAAAGCCAAGTTTTTTTTGTATTTAAAGCCTTGCTTTAATTTATAGATACCCAACTTTTGAATGCTCGTATTTTATGAGAAAAAGATATCTATAAAGTGTTAAGCAAGTTCCAGCAGTTACTAACTTGTTCTTCTGAACTAAGGTTATACAGTTTGTCAAAATCAAGCTGAAGATGAAACTTTTGAAATGGAGTCAACCCACGTAGATTGAAGTCTTCTGGTAGAGGGCTGGTTTGTTTCCACTCTGGTCCACTCCATGAAAGTCCTTGAATGCTGGGAGTATTTGAAACTAACAAACAAAACCGTTCAAAATCATTCCAACTAATCCCATTTGATGTAAGCTAAACACACACAAAGTGCTTTTATCAAACTAAACCAACAAACACGATTCACAGGGCTAGTGACTTATGATGGTAACTGTGTTATCAAAACTAGTCTCGGTTGCAATTTCTAATGAAGATGTTATCTTTGATTGTGCCAAAAAATGTCACTTTTGTTTTTTACTCTTACAAAAGTAGCACACAACTACTTAGAATGAAATTCAAGGATATATTTACTTGTTTAATTAATAATGAAATTCAAGGATATATTTATGTGTTTAATTAATGAAATTCAAGGATATACTTAAGTGTTTAATTAATAATAAACTTCAAGGATATACTTAAGTGTTTAATTAATAAGGAAATTCAAGGATATACTTAAGTGTTTAATTAATAATAAACTTCAAGGATATACTTAAGTGTTTAATTAATAAGGAAATTCAAGGATATATTTACATGTTTAATTAATAATGAAATTCAAGGATATATTTACGTGTGTAATTAATAAGGAAATTCAAGGATATATTT
>NW_013679854.1:5461-7183 GCF_000517525.1 Limulus polyphemus
ATATTTACATGTTTAATTAATAAGGAAATTCAAGGATATATTTACATGTTTAATTAATAAGGAAATTCAAGGATATATTTACATGTTTAATTAATAAGGAAATAAAAAATATATTTATGTGTTTAATTAATAAGGAAATTTAATGATATATGTATGTGTTTAATTAATAATAAAATTCAAGGATATACTTAAGTGTTTAATTAATAATAAAATTCAAGGATATATTTATGTGTTTAATTAATAATGAAATTCAGGGACAATTTATGTGTTTAATTAATGAAATTCAAGAATATACTTAAGTGTTTAATTAATAATGAAATTCAAGGATATATTTATGTGTTTAATTAATAATGAAATTCAAGGATATATTTACATGTTTAATTAATAAGGAAATTTAATGATACATGTATGTGTTTAATTAATAATGAACACCACATACTTAGTTCATGTGCCAGTACTTTTTATGTGGATGTATTCATCTGTCTCTCTCTCTCTCATGTAAGTATGTCTGTTTATATATATACATTTCATATATGTACCTGTTAAGTGTCTACTTATCCAACACTGCTTGCATTTTAAACTATATCACCAATAAGACTAACAATGGTCATTACAGTTGAAAAGTTACTGTAAAATAATAGCACATATTCTTTGAAATCTTAACATGTTTTTCATTTTCAATATTATTAAACCTACATATTGATCTTACTTGAAACACATTATTACACCTTTTAAAAATGCATCATTCTATGATAAATAATGCTCTTTACTGTATTCTACAATATTAAATATTTCAGCACGGGCTCAGTCCCAAGAACCGGCCTCATAACCATTTTGTGCTTGTTATAGTTTTCATGCTATAACTTTTAATACAATATGTGTATCTTCACAACATTTTGCAGATTATCAGTAAACATTACAAGGCTTTCGTACACAAAATATCAGACTTTTTATTAATTTATAAGATTTTTTTAAGTAATGTCTTTCTCATACCTTTTTTCTTTTGGAATTTTGACTATCCAACATGCAAAGTAATTTAGATTTTAAGGTTAAAAATACTTTTATGCATCAGAAAATGTTCAAATTTCACATGCGTAATCTTTATAACTTCCAGATAATTATCAAAGTTTTTTAAGAAAAAAACTTTATATTTATCTCTTATTTTCACTGAATCTCTGTATGGGTTCAGTCAATTTGACCAACCTCATAATCACCATAAAAAATTAGGAAATAAGTATAAATTATACCTTTTTGGTTCTAGAATGACTATAAATTACAACATGAAAACACAAATGTTTAGTCTAAATAGCTTAAATCTCAAAACATTGTATATTTATTATATTGGCCTTTTCAGCTGTGCCTGGCAAACAATACAGAAGTTGCAATGATGCAACACAAGTGCACTCATTTACCATATTCAAGAATATAAAACTGGCCTTTACAAAGTGACCTGTCTTGGCTGTGTTTTAGTGGACAGGTATTTTATAAAATACAGTCACATTTCAGCTAGAATACATTATATATGTATATACATTATTATTATTTACAAATAACTTCTTAAAGTTATTTTACTTAAAACATAGAACAGTAAATAAAGAAGAACAGCAAACAAATATCTCTCATTTCCTGCTTTTCATACATTGCTAAGCCTTGTCAAATTTTGCACATGGAGGATGTGAAATAAAACATTTTTTTAAAAGTTTTACATATATATATATATAT
>NW_013679855.1:0-1092 GCF_000517525.1 Limulus polyphemus
TTCTTTTCTTTTTCCTCGAACAACTGTTGTAATCTCTCTCCTTGCTTCTTTTCTTTTTCCTCGAACAACTGCTGTAATCTCTCTTCTTATTTATTTTGCTGTTTGAGCTGCCACTGTTTCAGGTTTTCTTGCAACTGCTGTTGTCACTCTTATTGCTTCTTTTCTTGCTTATTTTCTCGTTCTTCTTGTTTGTTTTGCTGTTCTTGTATTACTGCCATTAAATCTGCTAAGCTGTAGTTTTATTTGCCACCTCTCGTTTCCATCTTCTTCTTTTTTATTTTATTTTCCATGCCACTTCTGACACCAATTTGTTACGTCTCTGTGATTTTTGTTAATTTTCCTTAGAAATTCTTTCTGAGAAACTTCAGCAATACAAGTCCTTTCTTCTCGTTTCCATCTTCTTCTTTTTTATTTTATTTTCCATGCCACTTCTGACACCAATTTGTTACGTCTCTGTGTTTCAGGTGGCAAATAAAACTACAGCTTAGCAGATTTAATGGCAGTAATACAAGAACAGCAAAACAAACAAGAAGAACGAGAAAATAAGCAAGAAAAGAAGCAATAAGAGTGACAACAGCAGTTGCAAGAAAACCTGAAACAGTGGCAGCTCAAACAGCAAAATAAATAAGAAGAGAGATTACAGCAGTTGTTCGAGGAAAAAGAAAAGAAGAAAGGAGAGAGATTACAACAGTTGTTGGAGAAAAAAGATAAGAAACAAGAAGAAAGTCTCCAACAATTGAGAGAAAGCCAGAGTACAGAAATTGAAAACATTAGTAAATTTCAAAGCAAATTAAATGCATTAAAGGATGATTTGTTGTCTTTTACACAAGGAGGATACATTAACCATCGACTTAATCAGCCCCAGACAATGGCAAGCCCCTTCCAGACCCCGCAGCTAAACCCTAATGCAGACATCTTCAGTCCTGTTAGAAGTCACATGCCATATATGAATGTAAGCAATAGGGGTGATCTAGTACGAAGGAAGTCACAGGAATTCGATGGGAAGGCACCATGGGAATCATATAGAGCAGAATTTGAGCTACTGGCAGAAATGAATGGAGGGACAGAGGAGCAGAAAGCAGTGTACCTGGC
>NW_013679855.1:1975-7213 GCF_000517525.1 Limulus polyphemus
CAAAGTTGAATTGAGAAAGAATAAACTAGCTTTATTTAAGATTGTTTTTAGTTTTTAATATCGCGCAAAGCTACACGAGGGGTATCTGCGCTAGCCGTCCCTAATTTAGCAGTGTAAGACTAGAAGGAAGGCAGCTAGTTAACATCACCCACCGCCAACTCTTGGGCTACTCTTTTACCACTGAAGAGTGGGATTGACCGTCACATTATAACACCCTCACGGCTGAAAGGGCGAGTATGTTTGGTGGGACGGGGATTCGAACCCGCGACCCCTAGATTGCGAGTCGAGCTCCCTAATCACCTGGCCATGCCGGGCCTTTTATTTAAGAAAGGACTTATATCGCTGAAGTTTCTCGGAAAGAATTTCTACGGAAAATTAACAAACGAACACAGAGACGTAACAGAACCTTATTGCTACTTTAGTCCATCGGGCTCTAGTTATCTGTTCAAAGTTTGAATTATATTTCGAATTGAAGACAATTAAAACTATTTTACTAGAAAATGGGTATCCAGAAGACGTCATCAATCAAATTACTTCAAGGAAAATTGCGAGCTTCTCACTTGACCCAAAATTGGGTCCTAACAAGTGACCTGTTTACCTAAAACTAATATGGATTGGTAACATTTCAAAAAACAATTGAAAACGGCCATTACTAAGTGTTTTCTTGCAGTGAACCCCTACTGTGCTTTTTCCACACGTAAGTTGTTTCCTGCAACACACAAAGTTGCGATACCTACCACATTTACGTAGGTCGCACTTCACAAAGATTGCAGGATAGAATTAAACAATATGTACCCACATCCATAAGAACTAAGAGTGTGAAAGAAAAGACTTTACTATGTCGCTCCTGTAAAATAAAAGGTTTACCACCAAAAATGTGAATCAGCGATTTGCCAGCATTTACTAATGAACCCGACTTGTGCTGACAACTACACGGATAGCAGGTTTGAAATTATTGCAAATGGTCGGTCGAACTTTCATCTCTATATTATGGAAGCCACCTTTATTAAAACAAATAAACCTATCCTTTGCCACGAGAAAGAATTCCTATACAATCTACACATCCTTCAGTAGGTCTGTGACATTTCCTGATTGGCTAAAGGACATGCCAATCAGTGATTGTCTTAGCGGCCTACGTTCACCTGACTCATTTTATAAGCTGTACTATTTCCTATAGATCATTTTCCAGACGGTTCTGCTATGATTAGTGTCTGGCGAAAAACTTCAGCAGATATATCCTTTGCAACATCTCAACCAATAATTGGTCCAGTTATCAACGCTATTTTCAAGTTTTGAACAACTCGACTTTTATAATTTACTTATCTACATGAGCCGATGTTTCCGTTTATCAACGTTATATTTTAAGATCTATGCAAGAACTCAGCTAACAGATGTTTCTGCATATAAAAGCTATCTTCAAATATTAATTTAGTTAATTATTTATTTATTATTAGCGAGATTGGTTTGTCAGATATCATTGTTGTGAAGTGAAAAGTCCCAAAATGTCGTTGTTAAAAAAATGTCCTGCTATCTAGCGACAGCAAATGAAAGTATTATGAAATATAGGAGTATTTCGCCCAAGTAGTGGTTTTCATTTTTTTCCCACAAAAACGCGCGTAATAGAAGAAGGAAATAACATTACTATTATATAGTAAATAGGTTGGTATACCGACTTTGAGAAATATATTTTGAAATACTACTTTCAAAAGATATAATGCAAAAACCTATTATACTAGGGAAACATAATTTCTTGGATTTTCTAAAACTACCATTCAGAGATTGTAAGTAATAATGTTTATTATTAAAAAATATTACAAATACATATTGTTTTTAAGTATGTTTAAATTTTCCCAACCCCCTAATTGCCTCGAAAATATGAAACTAATAAAACATAAGATGACAGAGTATATAGGAAGGGATATACATATATATGCATCTAGCAATAATAACTGTCAACAAACCTTGAAGGGTATATTAGACAAAAAACAACAAATATTATATTAATACTTTAAATGGAAAAGTAAGTAAGAAAACTAGAGCTTTAACTTTACACTATCACGTCAAGTTTACTATATTAAACTCACCAGGTTCATGTTTACATTCTTGTACAATGTAAATAATAAAGCAAAACTAAGACAGCTGTCCTTTGCATTTTATTCAAGCCTTAACGTACAAGGTCCTTTCTTAAGGAAATCACACACTTTGACAAATACCCATTAAGACCGGTCGTTCCTTTCTTAGGTAAGCACAGTTACATAGTGAAGTCACAAATTTTAAGAATAGTTAAAATGTTTTATCCAAAATTTCAAATACAAATGCCATTTAAATCACATTTAAATTACAAGATGTAATCAGATCTAAAGACCTATTATCTAACTGTTAAAACACTATCAATTCCACCAGGCTCCACAATTTGCACACAAAGTGAAAACAGCAAACACCCCATCCCTGTTAAGGATTTCAAAGTCGTCTCATCTGGATCATCCAATATCAAACTTTTAATTAATTATTACCAAGCAGAATTACTTGGACAGAGTATAACTAGTGTGTGAGGTTTTGGAAATGTTTATTATTCAGTCAAGGTGTAATTGTGAAAAGGTAGAGACATTATTATAGTTACTATAGCTGTTTTTGATAATATTGTTATTAGTACATGGTGGCATATTCAAATAATTCGAACAAGGTAGGAAGGTAGAAACAATATATAAAGGCGAGAAATTTTTGACTTGATCTGATTAGGCACTAATGCTAGGGATTGCTTTGAGATACACTTTGGACACGAGGGAGTTTTGCATGGATGTATTCAATGTGGTGTTCCAATTTAATGTTTGTTTGTTTGGGATTATGCACAAAGGTACACAGTGGGCTATCTGTGCTCTGCCCACCACAGGTAGTTGAAACCCGGTTTCTAGAGTTGTACGTCCGCAGACATACCGCTGTGCCACTGGGGGCGTCAATTTAATGACAGTGGTGTGAAGACATTTCTATTATATACATTACTAAACTTCTCTTCGAGTTATAAAGTAAAATGTAATGAAGTTTTAAATTGTGTAGTATCTATACAAGGAGAAATCTGAAACATTCTAAACTGTTTGACATTAATCAGTTTGATGTTATTTTCTTAATCGCGGTTTCAATTTGGGAAGGAAGTTTCAAGAAATTGATATGAAAGAAATCACTGGTTTGTTGCCTCAGAGGGGGGGGGCATAGGAAAACGTCTACGATATTCAAGTATGGCTCCACCCATGAGGTAAATGCCCAGTTAAAGGATCATCTCTTAGAGAAACGCAATGTGCCTGTTTGATGTGGTAGTATTTGCCTTCTTAGCTCTAACGCCCCTTCAGTGCGAGGTGTTCGATACTAGTCCAAGTAATTCGTCGTAGGTAATTGTGAAATATAGAAGAGTAATTGGAGAAAGTTATACGTGACAAAATATCCAGTGTCACATAAAAGTTTTAGTTATTTCGAATGTATTTAGTCCTGATTTGACGCTGAAAGTAACTTGATTTAAACTGTCCGAAGTTTCTGTATCAACTAACTAATAAATAGGCAGATAATTGTAATTATGATATGTTTGAAGGAAGGACAATGTGAAAAGGATATTTTTCTTATTCCTTGATTGTTTGGGGTGGGAGTGAATGTGGGTTCAACTTCCATCCAGGGCTGTATCAGTATCACGTAACTTTGATGTGAGAAATTAGTAATACGTGTTGTTGCGTCAGCGAGGTCACGTGACAAGTATCACGCCACCTCCTTCTAGAAATATCCTGTTCCTTCGTGAATTGTCGGGAGACTACTAGATTGGGGGTAGCTGGTATATATAAGACGGTCACAACGTGACGGGATTGAGTAATTGAATGTATGTGGAGAATATTGTTGGCTACGTGAGACGTGAGTTATAGCGTTTGTTATAGAGCGACTGTTGAAATTAAGTGTATCGTAAAGTTGTATTCGGAAAGAATAAACCAATTTTATTTAAGAAAGGACTTGTGTCGCTAAAGTTTAGTCGGAAGAATTTACGGAAAATTAATTAACGTACGGAGACGTAACAATATTTTCTGGAGTAAGCGCTCGTATAAGGCTTTGATTTACTAAGGTTGGTATGTCGTAAATGCACATTGTTTTTTCCAGGATTGTTCTTTAGCCAACCGTCAGCTGCTGCATTATAATACTTCTTGAAAGGCCCGTATATACTTCTATCCAGGGGCTGTAATCTGAGCGAACAGTGAAGCGGGAAAGAGAGAAGATTTATACCATTTTCCACACAAAAATTGATACAATCTAAGCTGATATGTGACTCATGGTTATCAAGGAGAAGAACAATAGGATGATCCTTAGAACATTTGACTGTCTTCACTAAATGTTCCAAGAATTTTAGAAAATTATATTTGGTCATCCAACCTGAAGGATATGCTGCACCGATACATCCAGCTGGTCCCCCATTTAGGAAGTGATCTTTGAAATAGACGCGTGGGAAAATAAACATACAAGGAACACTGTTTCCTAATGCATTGACTGAGTAAGAATTGTCACAAGTGTACCTCTTTCACCTGAGGTTATCGCCCCCACTTGCTTTACACCTTTTTGATGAACTTTGGGGCATGTTGTTACATGCTGTAACAACATGCCCCATATCAACAATGTCTCCATACTAATTCATCGTCAAACAACATAACTCAATGTTATCGTATATTAAGCGGTATTAACTATCGAAGTCTACAACTAATAAGAACAGTATCAAAACACAGTATATAAAGAGTAAATAGATATTTCCTAGACATTTTTTTAGTTTAGGTATGCAAAAACAGAAAATGTACATACCTTTTTTATTTCGTGACTGATCTTATTCATGCCGCCATTAAAACAAAGCTTGGGCAACACATGTTCGATGGTCCATGAACTATCGTCGTCTATTAATCTCAAGAAGAGCTATCTGTGCTCTGCCCACCACTGGTTTCGAAACCCGAATTCTAGCGTTGTAAGTCCGCAGCTATACCGCTGTGCTACTGGAGGGGGCAAACACGTATATAATTATAATTTGAAACAATTGAGCGTAAGGGTATATTTGGTTTGTGTTTTCTAGGTAGTGTATATAATTGAAACACTTGTGCAGGTGACAGTTAAATAATGTGTTACGTCTCCGTTCGTTCGTTAATTAATTTTCCGTAAATCCGTTCCAACGAAACTTTAGCGACACAAGTCCTTTCATAAATAAACTGGTTTATTCTTTCCAAATAC
>NW_013679856.1:0-2237 GCF_000517525.1 Limulus polyphemus
ATGACTGATGCAGTTCTAAAATAGGCTAAATATAATTATAAGAAACACTGGGTAAGATTATTTCTACTAACTATTTAATTTCTGTAGTGCATATTGGTGTATAGAAGATATTTTAAACACTACAAATAAACGACCTTATAACACCAAATTGTTTCTTTCTTTAATTAGACATCAACGTTTGCTTTACAATTACAGTTTCTTCAGGATCGGAATGATTTAAGTGGTGTTTGTATACCACACTGTAAGTGTAATTTGTGTAAATGATATTGTGAATTACTCAGTTAGAAAAATGGCAACCTATACATTTCAAGTTATTTTAACGAAGAACAATAAATATTGATTTTTAAATGTATAATAATTTTACAAAAAAATAAAAATATCAAATCTTCAAACAAACCACTGAGATTGTAAAAATTCTGTATAAGTATAAACTTACTACAGCTATAAAATGTATGTCAGACAAGCACTTGGCCTATATTGCTGGTACTAGAGACTTCTAGCCCTAGCGTAAAAACCATATTAATGCTAGAAATAAACGATCTTATGACACCAAATTGAAGCTTTTTCATTGGACACACTTAATGTTTCGCTTTGCAGCTTCTTCGGGAGCGTTCTACTAACAGTAAAACACGAATCGTAACTGAGTAGATTAAGTTAAAATGGGAAAATTATCACATTTTTTTACTTTATCCTATCTTTAAAATATAGTTTTTTGTTTGTTTTTTAACTTTTCAATTAAACATATCACAGTGCTATAGTCTTTTGTACCTGTACGATCGGCATTTCTTCTGTTTTTTTCCTTTATTTCCATTTTTAAATCAACTATAAATACTTACTATACAATAAAAGTAGAAATTCTGAGTAGGCCTACGCACAAATAAGGTCAATAATGTTGACTAATCGATGAATATATAAGCCTAAATCACACTGAAGTCGATCTCTTTATGCAATGAAACCGCAAAAAATATTAGCGTGCTAAAAAAACATATTGTCTTCGATATATGAGCTGGCTTGGCAAACATTGTTGGGATTGAGGTATAGGTGCTGATCTCGAAAAAGACAAGCCTTTGAATTCTTAGTACGGCTGGGGGAGCACTCTGTGTTTTTACCTCACCCCTCTTTGAACAATTTAGACACACTTACGTTGTTTAATGTTACATTAAACTTAAATTGGGTTTCCAGCATTTGTATTATCATAAATAAAGACTAATACATGTGTAAATTACAATATATATTCAAATCACGAATAATAAAAAGTAAATAATAATTAATCATTATCATTTTGTAAGAAGAGTAAGAGTAGAGCTGGAAAAAGTATAGGGATCTGTGAACCTAGTTGCCAGAAAGTTCTTAGTCCTGGTAGAAAAATTGTTTCAGAGAATATGGGAAGGAAGATTTATTTTAAAATATTAAGTAACAGAAAATACTCCAAGAGAAATATTAATTTGTTTTATTGTTAATTATAACTGCCAAACTTTCTTTGACCTTTGACAGTTTGCAACCTGTCAATGTAGAATAATACTGTTCCCTGTTCGTCTAAGTTATCTGCTAATTAGAAACGTGTGGAGAAATCATTACGCACTAGTAGAATTAGATAAACACGCATTAGATAAGCAAGTTCGTTCGTGTACGCGCACCTCAAACATTCTTCAAACTCGTCATCATACGATATGACCAATTTCGTTGTCGGTACGAGGAAAGTTCAGTCACCATTTTCAGATGTTACTAAAGTACACAATTTTCATCTGCTACAGATGAAAATATTTGTATATCATTGTCTTCTATAACTTAATCTTATGATTAGTCTATTTCTCAATGTTACTGCCCGGCATGGCCAGGTGGTTAGGGCGCCCGACTCACAATCTGAGGGTTACGGGTACGAATCCCCGTTCCACCAAACGTACTCGTCCTTTCAGCCGTGGGGGCGTTATAATGTGACGTGCAATCACACAATTAGTTGGCAAAATAGTAGCACAAGAGTTGGCGGTGGGTGGTTTGTTACGTATTGCGAATTTGAAATAGTCCAAAGCCGATATTTTAGTTAATTTACGCTATTTGCCAACAAGATTGACACACACCGTTTTCGTTTTTCACACAAATACGTTTTAATATATATATATATATATATATATACATATATACAACAGTACAATTTACAACAACAATTATTACGAATAGTTACCACAAACAAAGTTTTATAAACAACAATTTCATAAACAACATAAAATCTTCTTTCT
>NW_013679856.1:2966-4486 GCF_000517525.1 Limulus polyphemus
CTTACGTTCACGAATATTCTACAACCTTGGAGAATTGGCGGGAGTTTCGCAGTACGTAACTAACACTGTAAGCGAGGTACGTTTTTAAATATAAACTCAATCCAAACAAAAGTTTACATTAAAATAAATATATAACAAATTCGTTACACGCCATACATATCCAACACTATAAGTTACGCATATTTTAAAAAACAAACTTAATATAAACAACGTTCATAATAAAATAAATACATAACAACAATTTCGTTACAGTGATGATGACTAGCTGCCTTCCTTATAGTCTTACACTACTAAATTATGGATGACTAGTGCAGATAGCCCTCGTGTAGCTTTGCGCGAAATTCAGTAATGAACGAACAAACTCAATGTTACTGTTAAGCCTAACCAAATAAGCCTAGGCCTAACGTTAGGCTATACTCTAAGTTAGCAGTATGGACCTATGTATAGAACAATTTACAAAAACGTTTTAAAGGAAGAAAGTGTGGTGTAAAGTTAAGGCTTTGGGATGCTACGTTTAGGGTTCATTGATCTTTAAACATTTCTCTCACCATATAGGCCAAGTTACACATGGATATTAGCCTTGTGCTGACCTAGACCTGTCATAGCCTACAATTAGGAAGTGGATCAAAAGGGACAAGAATCCCCATCAAGCTGTTTGTGTATGAAAGCGATAAAAATAATCAACTATGGGCACTTCTACTATTCAGTTGCATGAGAGAGGAAAACATAAGGAAGAAGATGTATTTTCCAAAACACAGCCATTAACTACTTTTGCACCATCAACAATGAAATGATCACCAAAATAGCTCAAAAGCTCAGTTTTTAAATATCAACTTTAACATGATTTAAGATAACTTCCTATTTCACGATAAGCGATTCATTGAAGGCTGAAATTTGGTGGTCTTTAAAAACAGTCAGCTATATTTATTCATTTAGGTCAAGCAGATGATATCTCATTTATTTGGCAGTAACAGTTCCCAGATAGTGAATTAGAGATAAAATGCGTGTACTTAAAGTGTTATGGATTAGTTCCACATTGCATCTTTTGCTCAAAACAAAGGTAAAGAACAAGCTGTATGTTTTGTTATTTGATGAAAGCCACAATGGACACCTTCAGAAGAAACAGTTAGATTTTCTAATATGGTTTTGGGACGTTAACATTGTTAGGTCGAGATACTGAAGCAGCATTTTACCGGGCCATGTTGGAACTTTCAATTTGATAGACGCATTTCATGATTCTCTAGGAAATCTGGGATTTTGCAACCTTGTTTAACTGTTCATAGATGGTCCTAATGTTAATTGAAGCATATATGACAGTTTTATGGTATTCTTGCTGAAGATTACAGTGTTTATCTGTAAAACACAGGCTCGTGTGTCCTTCATATCTTTCACAACATTTTCAATGCAGAAAAAGTAGAAAATGCAAAAGGAAATAGAGGACACATTGAAAGATGCTGACAAATATGAAAAGCTGAATCATCCAAAAATATAATTTTTGTCATCACAGCCAGTAGTTTAAG
>NW_013679856.1:4918-5608 GCF_000517525.1 Limulus polyphemus
TGACAAAGCAGTATGATAACCAACATTTCCCAGGCATTGTTTGACAACTAGCACCAGTGATATCAATCAAAACTTGCATGATGTACAAAATCCAATGCATTATATAAAATTCCAAAGCTGAGAATACAAATGAAAATGGATATTATATATACTTTTGGCCAATACTCATTTATTTTCTTGGTTTTATGCAATGCTCTGAAATTATCACTGTATATATATTGTTTCATGAACAACCCACTACTCAAAAAATATAATATATAATCAAGAATAATTGACTTTTCACGAAAAGATTAATTTCACTTTTCTCATGTGGCTTTGACTACAATGACTTCTTGATTTTAGAGACAAACTAGAGGTTTGGAGAAGTGATTTATCAGATCGCGTAGTCTAACTAGAGTTTTACGTATGATTATCATATATAATCTAGCTATAGAGATTCAAATATATTACTGTTAGGAATGTTAAAATATACATATATTAGTTTTGAAACACATGTTTGATCATAGTGCCGAATTAATGAGCTTTTTATTACGTGGGGATGACAACCTTCCTATGAAATGATATGAGGCTTGTGCTAAAAACAAGTAAAATCTAGAAGCGATTTCCTACTATTTCTCATATTCTTACATTATGGTTTCAGGTCATAACAGGAAGAGTGTTGGATGTTTTACTGTTTAGCGATGTGAGTTT
>NW_013679856.1:6233-8116 GCF_000517525.1 Limulus polyphemus
AAGTATATCACATGGTATGAAACATTTTCACTGTTATCTTCAAAAGCTGGTCAACAAATCGTATCAATGTTGCACATTTGTCAATGCGACAACTTTTTGCACCACAGTGAAAACATACTGATTCACATGGGCATAATTACAGTTTCTTCGATCTGTAAAATGAACGTGTTCACATCTTATGACGTAAGATTTCAGTTAGTCAAAGATGGAGAGTTTCAAAACTTATTTCAGAAAAATACAACTACATTAGGAAGCAGACCTTTACAGGCAACAATATTTTGTAGCACAGTTAGACAAGTGTACTTTTTACATTTTTTGGTATGATTATATGTTAATGGTCTGTTATATTGTAAACATTTAACAATTTATAAATTATTGATTCTAAAATGTTCAATGAAATGCTGAACTTTATGATTATATGTAAGCCCAGGTACTTGGGATAAATATAGTATGTGGCAGTAGTAATTAATAAGAGTTTAGTAAAACCAATTATTTAATGGTGCAGCAAATCATTTGTTATTCCTATAACCAGTCAGTAATTGTTTATTGTCCAGCACATAACTTGTTAAAAACGTGAAACGTTTATATCATATATTAGTATAAACTTTAAATTTTACTACAATAATGTTAACTTCTGAATCTAAAATTTGACTCAAGAATTCCTTTTCCTAGTATAAAACTAAGTGCGTGAATATTGATTTTTATGTAATATTTAAAGAAAATAAACTTCTAAAGCATATAAAATGTAACAGAAGCTCAGAAGTATAACTTTATTAAATAACTCCCACTTGAAACCGTTCGAAATGTATGTATTTTGTATTTTCATAATCTAGAAGAACAGATAGCCCAAAGCTTATGGGCTTACTTAAGTCAAAATGATTTTGTTTCATTTTGAATGTTGCTTTGAGAAATACATATCTATTATGTATTTATGAAAACTACAGTTTATTATATTACTAGCCCTAAGAAAATGACAGCCAATGGTTGTCTAAACATTGAGCAATTTCTTGTTAAACGTCTTTTGTTTTATGGTATTTTTAAGACTTTGATGCTTGTTGTTGAGTCATGGGAGCAATTTACTATTGTACGGAAAAAAGGGATGTGATTAAACTTATTATCAGTCTTACTAAGATGTAATATAATATAAACTGAATATCTAAAGGATGTAGAATTGCAATAACTTTAAACTTACGTGGGATTTTAAATAAAATAAGTAGACGTTATTTATACATGTTGTATCAGAGTTTATTTATTACAGGCTTTCAATCCTAGTGCTGGAGTCTTTGCTTGTACCAGCTAAACCCTCGAATAACATGTGGATTTTTTTTTGCATTTTACTTTCTTTGAGGTACAGCTGTGTATAATACATAAATATTCATAGAAATATTTTATATAAAGCGTGATATTACTCTTCAATAAGAATGTCAATAATTAGATCAACCATTTTTCTCTTGGTCCCATGTATGTTTCCACGTGGTTTCTTTGAGATTCAGTAGCCCATAACAAAGAGCGGTCTATCAATCTACAAGACTGTGACATAATAAACCTTATTTTTGTTTTTTATTAATATATTCCTTACGACCTTTAAATCAGCGTTTGAGGATTGAATAAAAACTCTCGTGGACAGTGACTTAGCACACACAAAATTATAGACCAGAAATGCCATTTTAAATATATAACTAGTAGAAATTAACAAAGATGTTAAAGAAAACACTTGCAATAAAGCGAGGCTTTTCTTATCACGACAGAAATGGTGTATTGGTTTCAATGTTTCTAGCATTTGTTTCTTTGTTTAAACACGTGCAAAACTACCTTATATTACTTATATTTATTAACATCTAACGTTTAGCCCATAGCTTCATCACAGACATATTTTATATAAA
>NW_013679857.1:0-2164 GCF_000517525.1 Limulus polyphemus
AAAGATCCTCGGAAAGAATTTCTACTGGAAACAAACAAACAAACAGATACGTAACAATATTTTGATACCGATACTTCTGACATTTTTCTTACGAATTATACCTAACTAGCAGAAATCCGCAAAAAACAAAACAAAAACATTTACTGTCAAATTAGTGTATCTGTTGCAACAGTATTTCTTTAAATAAAGGATTTCTATGGTAATACAAAGTAATTCTAATCGCAGACATCAGAATCTATAAGCCTATTTGTATTAGGCCTAATATTAGTTAAGCCTTTATTAGGTACGGCCTATATTCGATAAAGAGATAAATTAACACCATACTTTTGATACGTTTTTCTTTTTTTGCTTTACCGTGCTTAATACTAATCAATAAATAAACTTATAATTTTATTCTACGACCTAACATTAGACTTTTTTAAACGCTTTGATAAGCTTATGGCCCTGCATGGCCAGGTGGCTAGGGCGCTCGACTCGCAATCTGTGGGTTACGGGTTCGAATCCCAATCCCACCAAACATGCTCGCCCTTTCAGTCGTAGGGGCGTTATAATGTGACGGTCAATCCCACTATTAGTTGATAAAAAGAGTAGCGCAAGATTTGGCGGTGGGTGGTGATGACTAGCTGCCTTCTCTCTAGTCTTAGACTGTTAAATTAGGGACGGCTAGATAACCCTCGTGTAGCTTTGCGCGAAATTAAAAAACAAACAAAAAACTTGATAAGCTTTTAATATGCTGTTGTACAAAATTTTTACTAAAGTATATTTACATTCGGTGAAATGAAGTGCGCGCGCATGCGCATTTAGATAGTAAGGTGCACGCGCATTTTCAGGACAGACAAAACTGAGTAATATTATAATAGACGTTTGGTAAATGGTTTACTTAACAATGCTATAGTATTATATAAAACTGTGTTTTCGTTTCCTAGTACGGAAATGATACTTTCAACAAAGGGGTCTTGATGAACGCTGGGGTTCGAGAGTCTCTTAAAGAAGCAGCCTATCATTGTTTTGTTTTCCATGACGTAGACATGATCCCAGAGGACGATCGGAACATGTATTCTTGCCCCCAGTTTCCACGTCACTTGTCGGTTGCTGTGAACAAATTTAACTATACGTAAGTAATGCTATTTCATCTGTTTAGTACAAGTTAAGAACCTGTACAATTTTCCTAAGTGTTGAATAGTTTGACCTAAACAATTCCTTACATTTTCACAGTAACGTTAAAAAACAAAGGCCCAGTACAAAACAAAGTATTGGGTTCTTTTCATACAAAACTGGTCAGAAAGGTTCTCGGTCAGATGTTGGTAACCTGTAAATGTATGTATATATGTTTGTGTACGTGCATACATCTTAGTATACTTTTGTATGTTAGTAAGTTTCTGGGTAGGTAGTTATGTATAGATTTATATACATATTATGGAATATTTATGTTTTAATGTGTTTTATAATATGAAGCTAAAGTTGATAAGAGCAAATAAATGTTATGTTTTTCATTAACATTGGAGGAAAGATTTAAAGATTGCACAGAAGATCTCGTTAACTTCCCATGGGTTCATCATCCACTTGCGAGTGTGAATAATTAAAACTGTAAACCTTTCATAACTGAAAAACAAACAAACACGAAAGTAGCTTTAATAAAGCTTATTCGGGTAAAACTTTTCAAAGGTTCAGCTAAGATTGCCTGTGTTTAGTTAGATTTCTGCAAACAGGATGTAAACATCTGGGAATGATATTAGTCTCTCACTTAGGCTATCAAATATGATCGGGATTAGTGCAGGTGTGCCTACGGATATAGATTAATGGAAAATGTTGTTTTCGATAAGGTAACTAATCTTTTGACAGATGAGTGTGTGTGGCGAGGCTGCTTGAGAAGTATTGGTAGAAATCGAACCTGCACATAGTTTAAAACAAAACTAGTATATCAGATCAGAACTGTATTTGTTGAACTCAGAATCACCCCGGTCGTTGTAGAGTGAAGTTGTTCCCACTGATAAGTTGCAAGTACCAGGGCTTTTAAGTTGTTTAATGCCATGATCAATGGTTATGTTACGTTTCCGTTCGTTAGTTAATTTTCCATAAATTCGTTCCGACGAAACTTTAGCGACACAAGTCCTTTCTTAAATAAAACTGGTTTATTTTCGTGTAATATAACTTTAATTTCAAC
>NW_013679857.1:3152-7317 GCF_000517525.1 Limulus polyphemus
AAGTACCGTAGATGAAATAGACCTAACGATTGACATAGGCCTAACGTTTAATATGTTAGAGTGAAACTAACAGTATAAAAAAGATAAGGATAATTTTATTCCGCCAAAGCTTGGATCTAAAGTAATTGAATCAGCCTGGGTACACTTTGACAAAAGGAATACAGGATCTTCAGAAGAAATACGACCAAACGAATTACGGTAACTTGTGCAACAACTGTAAGTGAATCGCACATAGAATACTAATACGATAGTAATATAGAGAAGATAGTTCGACTTGTCAACTGAAATTCTAAAGTAATTGAACAGGCCTAAGTGGACTTTTGAAAACAAGAAGAGAACTATATAAGATAGTGTTTATGATATGCCTGTAATCTCTATAGTGTGAAGACTTTGTTGTACATACGTTTAACTTGTTCCGAATATATATATATTATTTGAAAACAAGTAAAGTGTGTGCTGTTTATTCATCGTTGAATTTATCAATAATAAGTCACAGTCACCTACTGTAGAAGAATCCTAAGCCCAACAACAACATAGTATATATTTATACTATTAAGAAATATGAGTAAAAGCTACTTATTTCGACAATTGGCAAAATGAAGAACTTATATATATATATCTGATAATAAGCTTGTATCTCAGTACCATTACTGTAAGTATCACCAGATATTTTGGTGCAGCCACACTGATTACTAGTATATATTCAAGGCTACACAGATCCTAATACCATGACAACACTTTCTTGGCACCAAGCAGTCTGACTTCTACAATATAATACTCTGAACACCACGGATGGAGCTACTGCTGTATTCTGTCATACCTCAGGGCAGACAGTGGGTAATCTGCTGGCCAACTGTCAGGTAAGAGCTAGATGGTCTTCAACACGCTGAGACTGAACTAGTCTGGCTAGTTTAAATTACTGAAGGCCTAGATGGTTCTGGTAATCAACTTGGGTAGGCTGTCACTTGTATTCAGGAATGCAGTACCAGTTGAGATCGCTCTGAATTGATCATGAGATATATGCCTATGAAAATACACAAACATGAGACTAAGATTGAGATGTGCACTGGTGCCGTTAGATTTATGTAAGTGAAGAAGCTTGGTTCTATATGAATATTGACTTTGTTATTGCAGAAGGAAAATGGTCTCTGACTTAGAATTGAGTACTTTTATCTTGGGGTTACAAACGCTATTATTTAGTATGGGATTTAACACAAATGAGCTGCAGTTTTGCAATGAAACCACTTAGTGTTTATCTGACAGAGCACAGAATAAATGGATTGTACAAGTACATACCAGGATGAAGTTTCTTAAGTATTCGGTTACTTTTTCTATTTGGTATATTTTTACTCATACTGTCATTATCGAATCAATCCATGAATTACCCTATTTTCTGTATACGTTCCAAGCTGTATTTATTTACACAGTTAATGCTCTGAGTGTCAGCTTATGTCAGTAAGAGTTTATAATAATGGAACATAGGACTATTCAGTTTCCAGCTAGAATGGTTGTTGGCAATGTGAGTAAGGTAAAAGTGACTGAAGGTAAATGCATAGATAGTGTTGTTTCAACTTCGTTGCATCCATAAATAAATTCAGTGTATGTGAAACTACTGTACGAACATTATACAGACAATTTGGACTTAAAATTGTGATGATAGATTTGTAAATTGCTAATTGAGTCTCGAAACCCGGTTTTTAGCGTTGTAAGTCTGCAGATATACCGCTGTGCCACTCGGGGGCGTATGGTAGTTAAATTATGTTTACTGACAAATATACATTTATACTTGCTGCGTTTATTTATGAATGTATATATATTGCCTTTATATTATGTTCTATGGTTAATGCATACACGGTGCTTGTGTCGTATTTACTGATTATCGTGTATATATGTATATATATATATATATATATATATTAGTATTCATATGGAAGAATGTATATAATGTTTATATTATACTCATTTATGAAAGTTTATAAGTTTATGGGTATAATTCTTTTATTAAACAATGTATAAGGTATTAATAATGTGTTTGTTAAATAAAGTGTAATAGTTTTGTAATGGTTTAATGTATATATTGCTAGTTACTCACCAAAATCGTATACTATTTTATCTATTTTAAAAACATCAATATTTTAATTATAGAAAAATATCTTAAATTAATCTTGTTCAAGTTTATAAGTTCCTTGGTTATGTTTCACGTTAGTAACCATCGTAATTATCTTAAATGCATAATGAGTACAAATAGTTTCATTCGTGACATAAATTGGATATTATACAGCGCCTACAAACACCACTGGTAATATAAACTGATGATTTTTCAGTTTCTAAAACGTGATAAAATCTTACGTGTGTAAAAAGTGTTCATTTGTGATACAAACTGAATTCACTCGTAATATAAACAGAGTTCTAACTAGTAAGTTCAACGTGTTATGTCTCTCTCGTTCTTTCTAGCCATAAGAGTAATAATGTATAATACTTCGAATAGGCTACCGTATTCGTACCTAGTAGGCGGAGTGTTTGCTATCAAAACTGATCATATTATAGAAGTCAACGGTTATTCAAACCTCTACTGGGGTTGGGGTGGTGAAGACGACGACATCGCCTATAGGTAAGTTTTTCAAGGATTTTTTGGAACTAAGAAGGATAATCCATGTTGCCACATCCCGTAACTGATTATAAATATATGCGAAGAAGAACGAACTTAGAAAAACAAACATTATTAGGGATAGTCAATTTTCTAAATTTCTATTTACGCTAATCGCGGCTATAGTTGTCATGTGTAACTTTTTAAATTTATTTATATTTTTAATTTCCTTGTAAACTACATACACTCTTCTTATTGTGAACTACATACAATCTTCTTATTGTAAACTACATACACTCTCCTTATTTTTAACTACATACACTCTCCTTATTGTAAACTACATACACTCTTCTTATTGTGAACTACATACAATCTTCTTATTGTAAAATACATACACTCTCCTTATTTTGAACTACATACACTCTCCTTATTGTAAACTACATACACTCTTCTTATTGTGAACTACATACACTCCTCTTATTGTGAACTACATACACTCTCCTTATTTTGAACTACATACACTCTTTTTATGGTAATCTACATACATTCTTCTTATTGTGAACTACATACAATCTTCTTATTGTAAAATACATATACTTTTCTTATTATGAACTACATACAATCTTGTTATTGTGAACTAAATACAATCTTCTTATTGTGAACAACATACACTATCCTTATTTTGAACTACATACACTCTCCTTATTGTAAACTACATACACTCTTCTTATTGTGAACTACATACAATCTTCTTATTGTAAAATACATACACTTTTCTTATTATGAACTACATACAATCTTCTTATTGTAAACTACATAGAATCTCCTTATTGTGAACTACATACAATCTTCTTATTGTGAACTACATAAATTATTGTTATTGTAAACTACATACACTCTTCTTATTGTGAACTACATAAATTATTGTTATTATGAACTACATTCAATCTTCTTATTGTAAACTACATACAATCATCTTATTGTGAACTACATACACTCTTCTTATTGTGAACTACATAAATTATTGTTATTGTAAACTACATACACGCTTCTTATTGTGAACATCATACACTCTTCTTATTGTGAACTACATAAATTATTGTTATTGTAAACTACATACACGCTTCTTATTGTGAACATCATACACTCTTCTTATTGTGAACTACATAAATTATTGTTATTGTAAACTACATACAATCTTCTTATTGTGAACTACATACAATCTTTTTATTGTGAACTACATACACTCTTTATTGTGAACTAGTTGCACTTCCATTGTCACGTTTTACTGGCTTCTTTTAACATATGGACCCTTACCTTAGATATATTTTAAAATTAAGTCAGATTTCTAAAAATATATGCGCAGTAGTTTAATTGTATTCTTCAAAATCTGTTGTATCTACTGTCTTCTTATTCTAAACTACATACACTCTTCTTATTGTAAACTACATACACTCTTATTATTGTGAACTAAATACAATCTTCTTATTTTAAACTACATACAATCTTCTTATTGTGAACTACATACACTCTTCTTATTGTGAACAACATACACTCTCCTTATTGTATTTAGATCAC
>NW_013679858.1:0-1687 GCF_000517525.1 Limulus polyphemus
CGAGATACTAGTCACGTGACCTCGCTAACGCAACAATATTCTACAACCTTGGAGAATTGGCGGGAGTTTCACCATACGTAACTAACACGGTAAACTAGGCACGTTTTTACATATCAACTCACTCGCAACAAACGTTGTCATTAAAATAAATATACAACAAATTCGTTACACGCAATACATATATGACACTATAAGTTACGCATATTTTTAAATACAAATTGAATCTAAACAACGTTCATATTAAAAAATAAACCACATAACAATAAATTCGTTATACACTGTATGATCCCAGTCCTGCAATTAAAATGTGGAACACTGCTAAAAACAGAAGGATGAGGCTTTCACAACCATACAGAGAATTAAAAATAAATGTGTAAATTATGTGTGTTTTTGTAGTACCTTCTTGTGTCCAACTACGTAATAATATAATACTGACACATTCAAACTCTTCTAAATGATTAAGTCAATACATAAACCAGCATACAGATACTTGTCCATGATACTGATCATGGCAAAAATTATCTGGAGCACTGTATATTTATATTCAATACTTCAAATGTTATATGTGAATATATATATATATACACTACATGTTTTTTAGGTTATATTGGATTCATTACTAAGTAGTTTCAAACTCGTGTACAAGAGCAGTAAAGTGTGAAGTCATCATTTTGCAACATTAGAACTATGCACTAAATGAATGTAAAGAGTCAAGTTCTTACAAGAATGAATAATGAGCAAGAATTGTGAAATGAAAGAAAGTCTGTCAACCTAGGTTAAATGCACATTTGTTACTACTCTGTATTGGGTGTTAGCAGCTATCCATGCACTATGCTGCAAAGTTATGATTTCTGCCAAATCATCCCACTTAGAATTGTATAGATGCTTTATTGAAATAGACAGTCTGCTGTTTCACCTTCCAGTTCCTGTTCAGGCATTGCTGAATGAGTTATGTCTGATTTTCAAGACTGGTTCTAATTTCTCTGTGAGATCTTGTCAATAGCTTCTTGGCTAAAGCTTTGGAATTAATAATCAGACTAACAATTTTTTTCTGTGTTAATCCTTAAATTGTTCATAGTTTCTTTAATTTGCACATCTTTCTACCTAGAGTAGGCTATCAATGTGTAATAATGTGACATTAAGTTCACTAAGGCCCATACCTTTCTTTCCTGCCATTGGTGAATAGAGAAATGAGAGCAACATTAAAAATATATTTGATTATGTGTATTTCATCATGAGACATCTTAGCTAATCAATGTTTTGATGGCCTTTGCTGCACCATGAGACACCTTAGCTAAACAACCTATTTATGGACTTCTGCACTATGAAACACCTAAGCTAATCAATCTTTTCATGGACTTTGCTACACCATGCAACACCTTAGCTAATCAACCCTTTGATGGATTTGGCTGCACTCCGAGACATACAACCTAATCAACTTATCAAGAGCTAAAGTAGTACATTATAGACTTCAAAAACAATTCTACTAAAAACTCATTATGATGTCTAGTTGAAAATACCTTTCAATTGTTATCAGTGAAGAATTTTAAACTGGATCTCTTAAGTATGTAGCCTTTTCTGTGCAAATATTGTTTATGAATAACAATTTTCTTCACCAATCTTATAAGTACCATTATCCATTTCAGACTGGTACCTTGGTTCACAGTTTTTTTTAAGAGGATATGTT
>NW_013679858.1:2371-7012 GCF_000517525.1 Limulus polyphemus
AATTTGTTTTTTAAGTCTTACCTTTTATTACTTAGCCTAATATTTGGCATAAAAGTACTTGATAAATAGGCTGTGTATTTCAATCTACCAACGATTTTATTCTAAAAATTGATGATTTATAGCATCATTTGCAAGAAATTCAGTTTGTTCATTAGTCATAGTGTGGGGCTGTCAGTTGCTGGATGTAAAGTGATAATAAAAAATATTTGGTGCACAGATGTCAAATTAGAGGTGGATGAGAATGAAAACCAGGCATATTTTTTAGTTGTTCTTAAAAGTTTTACATGTCTATGTAACAACCAAAAAATTATTACTTATACTAATTGGTAAGATTCCCTTAAATAAAAAAATGGTAATCAAAATAGAATGCCTGATCAGTAGTAGTAACTCGTGTTCAAAAGGCACAATATTTGTTATCAACGGTAAAAATTACTGCTCTGATTATGAGAAAATTTTATTTGTGAAACACACACAATGAGATCTATAATTAAACTGAAGGTATTTTTAATCAAATATCACTTCAAAGCTAGGACATGCATATTATCAGCATTAGTTTTATAAGAGCTTATACTAAATGTAATAGAAACTTTCTTAAAGTTATTACTTTTAGAAAATTTTATGTGTCTATGCAACTAAATTTGAAAGTCATATACACAAGTTTACCTATTTTCACTGTACTGAACTATTCCTTGCTGTTGTTAGGTGTCTAGCATGTAAAATACAACAAAGAATGAGAGAAAACTTTGAAAAGCGTGAAGGAAATTTAAAAGATTGCCCGATATAAATTGTACTATTCTTCAAGTAAATTAATTGCTTCTTACTATCCATGGTCAAGTACTTTCAACAGAACCTAAAGAAGTTTGGATTAGATATATGGTTCTGTTTATTATTTCTACAGCTTGCTTTTTCATGCACTGCTCTATTACCAAATATATGAACACCTGATGCACATCTCTTTGAATTTACAATAATTGTAAGTCACCATTAAAGCGAACACATCTGCTTGATTCCACTGGTATTTGAGAAAAGAATTCCTAATTTGGGTTTCAACTATGAACTTTATGTTTTCAAATATTATGATCTTTAAAGATTTGGAAAAAATTAAGCCCTAGGATTTGCTTACAAGATTAAAAGAAAAGTCACAAACATATTCTAATATTCATATGCATAAAAAAGCAAGAAAAATGTATTGTTCACAAATCATGTACATCTGCCTTGTAAATAAAACCAAACATATATTGTAATTTTCTATACTTGAAACTGCCCAAAAGGAGATTCATGTGTGACTAATTATTTAAACTACCTGTAACATAACTTATAGAACTTCTATAAGCAATGTATAGATCTATGATTCAACACTAATTTACTGAAATTCTCCAAAGTAATTTCTGTAATGTGATACTGTTCCATGTATCACTTACCAGTGCCAAACAGCAGCTATTGCTATGTTATTTGTAAGTTTAACTCTGCATCTGCATTATTAATTCACCAATGGCACAATAGGTTTTCATTGGAAGTTTGGCTTACCAATGGACAGCTTTTTGGTTTAACTTGCTCATTTATTTGCTGACTTACTTTCAACTGTATACAAAAGTAGTTTCAATCTTTGGTTTGCACTAATTATATGTGCTTTATTTTCTAGATACTCATGTATGTAAAACACTATCCACTCATTACATCAGCATCTTGTAAACATTAAAAAATACTAAAAATAATTGTTTTAAACCTTTATAACAGGTGCATATGCAAGATGTTTAGGTTATGGTCTTTGAATCATAATTTTTTATAACAACTCAATAAGATTTCAGTAATGGTGCATTTACAACATAGTTTATAATATTAAGAGCTTTACAGTTCGTTTTAAAATAATACAAGACTGACTTTATGTTGTTGCCAAAATTACACGAATACTTGCTCAAAATCAAATATCAAGCTAAGAAACACAAATACGTGACAAAATGGTAATGTTAAACAATTTTCAAATAAAGATATAAATTAAAATATTAAGAATGTACTATATGCTATTCACGTTTTTTTTTTTTTCACTGGTGTATGGTAAGTGCACCCAGTTCTTGCGATCAAACTTGACTAGATGACCATGAAAAAAGGGCTCTTCTTCACAGTACCATTTCTTAATGTCAAAATGAGGAAAGAAAAACCTAATTTCCTTCTCTGCCGTCTGTGACGAATCAGATCCATGTGCTGCATTTCTTGTGTCGGAGATACCAAATCTTGCACGAATAGAATAAGGGGCTTCATACTGTGCTTTAAACACTTTTGTTGGACCTAGTAAATGCCTCCAATGTTGAATGGCATTTTCTCTTCCTAATATATGAACAGCAATAGCACCACTACACATAAATGACACCAATCGTTTATAAAAGAACTTTTCTCTATGTTCCCGATAAAAAAATTCAGCTTCTTTAGTATTCAGGGTCATGCATTTAGATTTAACAAAATAAAAGTTATTGTCAAGAATTAACTGTCTAATTACAAGAACGTCTTGTGGAATTTTACACACACTGGGTTTCAAAATAGCAAGTGTCAACTCCAAAGGATTCATACTATCAGATTTACAAATGTGACAACAAAACAACTTACGGTAGGTATTAATAGGACTATATATAGGCGTCCATTTGTAAAATTTTCTCCACATATTTTCTTTGTAGTCTAAAACTTCAGTAACAAATAAAGCTCTATACCGTTATTTCTCCCTATTTCATATCGAGGCTTTTATATTATGAAACACAAAAAGAACGAATAAGTTAATTTAAATAATAATAAATTGTTACAAACAAGAACCCAACACTTTTCATGCATGTAAAGGATATATATGAAGTAAACTAAATGATGAAGGATATAACAACTATCTAACAGTATATTATACAAAAACATTGGATCCTGTACAAATACATGATGTGCATAAACACACAACCATTCTTCGTTTCCAGATAACGCTAAATACTATTTCTTCCAAATCCACCCGTAGCATAATTTGGTACCAGATTCTTCCATCACGAAAGTGAAGTTAGCTTCTCTTTTGTATTCAAAGAATGCCGTATATTTAATGTCACAAAAAAGAGTGAAAAATCAAATGAGACAAACGAATTTTGCTCATATTTCAAAATAGAAATCTAAAACATGGTGTTTACACTTTGTAATAGAATCTTTTATCACAAATTATTGAATTTTCCAACATACTTCAAATATAGTTATATTGGAAATAAATAATATAACAGGGTTTCCGCGGGTCCTTGAAAATCTGAAACAACATGAAATTTGAAAACCATTTTCAAGGCCTAGAAAGCCATAGTATTTGGCATTTTATTCTTAAATATTCTGGTAACTCTTGATATTAGCGAAATTCATCAATAAAAATAAAACAAAAACCTATGTTTGATCAAATAAAATATCTATTTTTTTAAGGAAGATATTGGTTATGTACACTGTGTGTATATACATGTATATTGTTATGTCTCCGTTCGTTAGTTAATTTTCCGTAAATTCGTTCCGACGAAACTTTAGCAACACAAGTCCTTTCTTAAATAAAACTGGTTTATTCTTTCCGAATACAACTTTACGATACACTTAATTTCAACAGTCGCTCTATAGCAAACGCTATAATTCTCAAGGAACGTCTCACGTGCCCAACAATATACTCTCTGTCAGCATACATTCAATTACTCATCCTCCCCGTCGCTTCGTGGCCGGTCTTATATATATATACAAGACTACACTATATCTAGAAGGATCACGAGATTTAAGGAAAGGACGTGAATGTTCGAGAACGACATGACGTGATATTAATCACGTAACCTCGATGTCGTAACAATACATTGTTTTCAATTTCATTAATAGTAAGGGGAAAACTGCCTCTCAGTGGCACAGTGACATGTCTGCAGACTTGCAACGCTAGAAACCTGGTTTCGATACCCGTGGTGGGCAGAGTACAGATAGCCCATTTTGTAGCTTTGTTCGTAACTTTAAACAAACAAGGGGAAAACTCGTGCTTCTCGCACGAAACGGTTTTTGGTTGTGGTATTTTATATTTGAATGTACAAAATTCTACTTTCCTATATTTAAGTAACCTGCCTAGACTACTTAAGTATGAAATTAGGTAAGTAGAGTTGTGAACAAATTTGGTGGTCGTGTGGGGCATTTCAATGACTGCGAGTTTAAACCTATTTTACAACACGTGATACCCACCAAACACCTCTAGTACAAAAGAGACATCCAGTCAATGATCTGATAAAAAAATAACAAGCCAATCGACTTATCTAATAAAAGACATCCGACACAGCGAAATTTTCAAACCCTGTATCGGGGAGAGTATTAGAATTCGGTGATATTGTTCCCAGGTTCCTATTCAACAGTCTGACGAAACTGTTAGTCTAAGTATGTATAAGCTGAACAAATTCACACACAAAGCTATATTGCTGTCTGAGATGGAATTCTAAGGAGTGACAGATCCATTCCCCAAATACATTTCCCTTTGTAATGAATAATATTGTTGCGTCAGCGAGTCACGTGACTACTATGACGCAACGTTTTCTAGAACTATCATGTACTTTGTCGAATGTTCAAGTTCTTACTAGAAATAGGGTACGCTGGTATATAAAGATGGGAATGTAATGTGTGGGG
>NW_013679859.1:0-1848 GCF_000517525.1 Limulus polyphemus
AGACCCGTCGTGGGCAGAGCACAGATAGCCCATTGTGTAGCTTTGCGCATAATTCCAAACAAACAAATACATTTCAAAACCGACGTCTTTCTGCAGTTTCTTAGTTTGTCTTGGAATGTAAATCCATCAAGATCTTTTAAAAATGTTCGTTTTTTCCGACAGTTGACGATGACGAGTTTTAGCAGCTGTCTGAAAGTTTTATTAATAGGTGTGTCTTGTTGATTTTTCTCTAATTACCTTTAACAGAATTAAAATCTTAATGAAACTATTGTAAAAGAGTACTCTAACAAGGTCGTCGCTCGAGGACAATATATCTCAACTTAAAAACGGAAGACGTCTGTGTGTGTGTGTGTTTTGACGTGGAAGATATAAACAGTAAAGAGCGACGCCGCTCTTATCACCAAACTCGCTAAGAACAGAATAGACGACCAGTTTGGGAGCTCTGCTTAAAAAAAAAAACAGCCTTACACGTATCGATCGGCAGCGTGTTACGACAGCAGTAGACTTCGCTGTCACAACCGCCAGAAACGAAGGCTCGTTCGTGACATAACCGTCGAGCACCCAGTTAGGCCTCGGTGCTTACCCGCAATACTCTACAGTACTGTTGGAATAGCGTCTTTACAGGTTGTTTAGTTCTGGCTCGTTATGTGTTAGTGTAAGTGACGTTAAAACTGACTTGCTTGGCATTTATGAGAGATAAAATACTTGTTACCAGGCTTCAACGTGAACAGAGGTAAGGTTTCAGCACCAGTTAGTCGGGGTTTTGTCTTTCTTACAACAACCAAATAAAGTATCGCTCGGAAAAGCGGTTTAGGTTTATTCTCTGAAGTTGAATTAACGCTATGCGATTCGTCTGTTCTTGTTTTTTTTTAAACAAGTGAAGATCCAGACAGAGTAGACCACAGTGTAACTAAATATACCTGACATTTAAGAAATATTGGACGAGAGAAACCAGTGAAATACATAGTTCGTGCTGATTATAAAAATCACGTTCGAGATTCTGAATTGTGTCCTTTGATTCATGAAGAGGAATCCGTAAGACTTACGCGATAGTAGTAGTTACGTTTATCAAATGTTTTAGAATATGTTCTATAGATATTAAGATATAAGCCAACTCGTGTTAACAGTTAATTACTGCCGTTCTGTAAGCTAGTTCTAGTTGCCAAAACTCTATGTCTCAGAGTTGATGTTAGTAACTGATTATCAGAAGCTTTTATACGAAAATCTCTGTCAATTTAATCGTTTAATTCTGATATTGGCTGTTTTTAAGTAAACGTCTGTTTATATCCAATCGTGTTTGTCGATTGAAGTATTAACTTCTGATATTGGCTGTTTTTAAGCTTTTAAGTAAACGTCTGTTTATATTCAATCGTGTTTGTCGATTGAAGTATTAACTTCTATCTTATAAGTAAACGTCTGTTTATATTCAATCGTGTTTGTCGATTGAAGTATTAACTTCTATCTTATAAGTAAACGTTTGTTTATATATAATCGTGTTTGTCGATTGAAGTATTAACTTCTGTCTTATAAGTAAACGTCTGTTTATATACAATCGTGTTTGTCCATTGAAGTATTAACTTCTATCTTATAAGTAAATGTCTGTTTATATACAATCGTGTTTTTCTATCTTATAAGTAAACGTCTGTTTATATACAATCGTGTTTGTCGATTGAAGTATTAACTTCTACCTTATAAGTAAATGTCTGTTTATATATAATCGTGTTTGTCGATTGAAGTATTAACTTCTATCTTATAAGTAAACGTCTGTTTATATTCAATCGTGTTTGTCGATTGAAGTATTAACTTCTATCTTATAAGTAAACGTCTGTTTATATTCAATCGTGTTTG
>NW_013679859.1:1882-6362 GCF_000517525.1 Limulus polyphemus
GAACATAACTACCAACTTCAACTGGGCAGATATATATATATATAATACAGCTGTCAGATGAACATAACTACCAACTTCAACTGGGCAGATATATATATATATACAATACAGCTGTCAGATGAACATAACTACCAGCTTCAACTAGTCAGATATATATATAATACAGTTGTCAGATCAACATAACTACCAGCTTCAACTGGGCAGATTTAAGTAATGCAGCTTCTCTAAAAGCATACCAGATAATATTAACAAAAACAAAAATTGAACAAGAGTTACGTCAGCAAAAGACGAACACGTTCAAGGTAAAGTCGTTGTTTTTAAACCCTGAAGAAAATTACAGCGGAATACTATTTTCGTTAAATGAAATATGTGAAAAAAAAGAAGTCTCGTCCATGTCTGGCGCATTTTCTTTCTTTCTTTATTTAAGCTTAATTTTTTTTCCCGCAAATTATTTGCTGACATGAAAATTTAGCTGTCTGACGAATGTTTTCGAGTCTAGCAATAAATATTCACAAAACTCTGGAATGTTACATGAAAACATCTGGTGTATTTAGTAGGACAGTTGTTATCTGGCGTAATCAATAGGACAGTTGTTATCTGGCGTAATCAGTAGGACAGTTGTTATCTGGCGTAATCAATAGGACAGTTGTTATCTGGCGTAATCAGTAGGACAGTTGTTATCTGGCGTATTTAATAGGACAGTTGTTATCAGGCGTATTTAATAGGACAGTTGTTATCAGGCGTAATCAATAGGACAGTTGTTATCTGGCGTAATCAATAGGACAGTTGTTATCAGGCGTATTTAATACGACAGATGTCATCTGGTGTATTCAATAGGACAGTTATTATGTGGCGTATTTAATAGGACAGTTGTTATCTGGCGTATTCAATAGGACAGTTGTTATCTGGCGTATTTAATAGGACAGTTGTTATCAGGCGTATTTCATAGGACAGTTGTTATCAGGTGTATTTAATAGGACAATCCATTATTTTAGTCTAGTAGAGTTTGTAATTCCAGACTTGATGAGTTCAAGAATAATGAGAAGAAGTCATAAAGCATTAGGTTTAGTCAGTGTAGTAGCATTCGTCATATATGATGAGTTAAAAAAATGAGGTATCGTAACAGAAAGAAATAAGACATTTGTTACAAGTTACTAGAGAAAATTCTTACCGGATTCTTTATTATTTTTATACAATTGATGTTTGAATAGTTCTAATGTTTGTACAGCAGCTTTAAATAATTTGTAACTCTGGTTATTACCTTCCTGTTTAGCCACGATGTGGTCAATGGTAGAGTTAGGAGGCGTAACAAGAGAGAACACTAGTGACACCTGCCAGGCTCCTTACTCCCGGTCCAAACATTCCATGTGTACCGCAGAAGATGGGCTGTTCTACTTATTAGGTGGGAGATGTGGAAACTTAGCCCTCAAGGATTTCTGGAGATTTAATCCCGGTAAATACCTAAATTATAATGTACCCAAGTTTGTAATTTTTCTCCCGTAAATTATTCATTACTGGTCAGAATATCCTACGATCGTTTCTTGAACGTTCACTGGTCAGTTCTTTTCACGGACAGAGATCTGAAAAAGACAAATTTCACATGCTTGCAACAAAAAGAAGACATTTACTGGACACAAAATTTAACACCCATTTTCATTTTTTTTCCCGTTGTTCTTATCTACAACACCAAGAATCACTTCCGATACTACTTCTCACCGAAAATTTATCACAAGTTGAAATGTTTTTAGGCCTATGTGAAATCATGTATGTGGATATCTACATATAGAAAGTAGTTAACATAATATATTTAGAACTGTATTAATATAGGGACGTTTTAACAGTAGAGACATTTTGAAACTCCAAACAATGTAATTTTATTAATTTATGAAGAACTGGTTGTGTCGTGTTACGTACTGTAGTTAGAAAGGGGAAACCAAGAAAGATGCGTGCTGCGCGTGTTCCCAGAAATGTTTCGTTGTGTGCGTGTAAACAAAAAAAAAAATTAAATCAATACATATCAGAAACTCGGAGAAGTTTTCCGAAATATTTCCATTCTAAACGCTAAATTAGATTTCACAAAACTTACTCGTTTAGAAAAGTTTATTGCGCATGTTTATTACAAACCTAAGGTTTTCGTGATCCAGCAATTTAGGTTTGATCAATCTTGAGAGTCTACGTCTCAACGAGATCCTGTAAGTAGGCCTAGTTACTTAAAAAGAGTTATCAGGGAAAATATTAAATAGTTTTTCCTTCAAATTTAAAAGATTGATCAATCGTCAGCCGGAAGATGAGTTTGAAGTTGATTACCAAAGATCTTCAGTTGAATATTCAGTTTTCTTGTAAAAACTACCAAAAAATTTAATAATGAAGCTGTCGAGATGTAAGGGATGATTGAAGAAACAGCGTGGACTTTTTAAAATTAGTCATTCAATAAATGTATGAATAGTTTTATCTTTATCTTCAGATAAATACATAATCTAGATCTAAATTGAAGAAACTTAGACGTTTATTGATAAAGGAGATCTTTCTAATAATTTTGTACTTTCAGGTGCTTTAAAATATTTCAGTTTTATTTAGTTTTCAGTCCTTAGAAATATCTAAACATGTTTCATACAACAATTTGTTTAATTATGTTTCCAGCTTTTACAATTTTTAAAATTACTTGCTCATTAAAGATGTTGTTTGTAATTAAGCACAAAGCTACACAAAGGGCTATCGGTTCTCTGCCCACCACGGGTATCGAAACCCGGTTTCTGGTAGTATAAGTCCGCAGACTTACCACTGTGCCACTGGGGGGGGGGACAGTTCAGAGGTTGTTTGTTTCTTTTGTAATTAAGCACAAAGCTACACAATGGCTATCTGTGCTCCTCCCACCACGGGTATCGAAACCCGGTTTCTGGTAGTATAAGTGCCACTGTGGGAGGGGTCATTAAAGAAGCGGTTTCATTCACTACTCTTCACTATTTATTTATTTTCCCTATTCCAGCAGAGTGATAAGAACAACCGAAAAAGCTACTAAACCGGTTCGGTGACGGGATTTGAACTCGTGACCTGCCAGACGATGTTTTATTGAATCACTAACTTATTTACTATTTCACTCAATCATTGATTTATTTATTGAAAATTTTAAAGTTTAAAAATCATGGAATGTTTTTAAAATCGGATTTTACTCAAAAAAAAAAAAAAGAGTACTTGATCTTCGTTCGTTCTTTACGCTAGAGGGCGTGTACTTATATCAAACGTTTTACAGTCCTTATACAAAATATATTTTTATACGTCATTCTCTCTAAAATTACTTCCCTTGGTTTTACGTACTAAAAAAAATCGATCTCCAACCTTCTTTCTCATCCTCGTAAGATTGGATTTCTCTTATAATAGCAAAGAATAATCATCTTAATTGGATTTACTACCAGAAAATAAGATTGTTAGAAATGGTAGTTTCTTATATTACTTGCCTTGTAATGCCTCTCCATTCTGGCGTTTCCTGTAGTGTGCGATACAAGCACAAAGTGATGCTATATAAGCTTGGATGAATAATAACCTAGCCTTTATTAGTGCCAGAAATAAATCGATTTTTGAGGAAAACCTAGCCTAAATTAGGGTTATTATAAATACATACACGCACAGAATAATTGGAAGAAGATGCTCTACACGTGTTATTCTTCTTCGCAGCTTTGCTTTTGTTTTTCTGCGTACAAATAATTGGTTTGTTTGCTCTAAAGCACAAAGTTACACAATGGGCTATCTGTGCTCCGCCCACCGCGGGTATCGAAACCAAATTTTTATCGCTATAATCCCACTTAGCCACCACGGGGCAAATAGTTGATGTTGTTTTCTTGGCACTTGTGTATAATATTAAAACAATAGATAAATAAAACAGACACGCAGTTGAAAATATGTTTCTGTTTTAAATAGTGTACGTATTGCGTGTTATTTATTTATTATTTTGACAAATAATTGGTTAAAAACTGTAAAAGAAAGATAAAAGATAATTAAGAGGTCAGAGTTTCAGGCAATTCTGGGAAAAAAATTGATTGGCCGTATTATTGACCACGTATTTCGGAATATCAATACTTTTGTGAAAAGGGCTTTTTGGACGGTTTATTTTTTGTTCATATACTTATAAGATGGAAGTTAGTACTTCAATCGACAAACACGATTGAATTTAAACAGACATTTACTTATAAGATAGAAGTTAATACTTCAATCGACAAACACGATTATATATAAACAGACGTTTACTTATAAGACAGAAGTTAATACTTCAATCGACAAACACGATTATATATAAATAGACGTTTACTTATAAGATAGAAGTTAATACTTCAATCGACAAACACGATCGCATATAAACAAACGTTTACTTATAAGATAGAAGTTAATACTTCAATCGACAAACACGATTATATATAAACAGACGTTTACTTATAAGATAGAAGTTAATACTTCAATCGACAAACACGATCGTATATAAACAGAC
>NW_013679860.1:0-3918 GCF_000517525.1 Limulus polyphemus
CTTCTCTGTGCATCTTTGTGTGTCACTAGCCTCTATGCGATTCCCATCCAAAGGCACGAGATTTCTCGTGATTCCAACTACTTCATAATGATGACGTTATAGTGCAAAGAAAAACCCACCTTCAATAGGAGAATAACACCATCAACCTGTGCATTAATTCCATCTATCATTTGAACTTGTGAAACTTCATCATTGACGACGCCTATTTAGGTACTTACGACCACTGGTCCAGCCTGCTCCATCGTTACTGTAGATCCCAATCTTCACTTTGAGATTAGGCAAAAAGGAAGCACCAGAAGTGAGGTGGGAGGGGTAAGTATCTATCAAAAATATATTTTCAGCGAAGGAAGATACTAACTTCTGATACGATATCTTACATTTACTCACATAATTGCTAGAATCTCATACTGATTTGGAGGAGGGACCCTTTGGAAAAGGTACAAATGATGTCTGCAGAGTGTGAATTCCCTTGTTAGTGGAACACATTCATGGGTGACCACACCACATCTGAACCTGGTGTACTCTTTACCCATCATAAATTATGTGTAGTTAAAATGAGTGGGAAAAATAGGGACACATTCTTGATTGTAGATATGTTGGCTGGTCTAGCTTCTTTCCCATTGTAGAGTGGGGGTGCCCCAACCAACACAACATATCTAGACTGGTCTACATCCTTTCTATACCAGATTTCCTGGAAAATAAACCTACAGAAGATAATATGATGAAGGTTCCCCAGCCGACAAGTGTATTCTTTGGCTGGTCCTACTCCTTCAAAAAATGATACACATTTCTTCACACAGATAAGTTATTTTTCCTGTACATCTACCTATCAAATCTGCATGACACTAGCCTTTAGGCTACTCCCACTTAAATTCACGATATTTCTTGTGATTTGCACTACTTTATAATGACGTTATTATGCACCAAAAGCAGTTTGACATCAACTACCTGTACAATACCTCTCTATACTTTTGTACTCATAAAACTGCATTATTTTCCTTGTCATTCCATGTTTCAGATATTTTTTAAAATTTTCAAGTTTCTAAACTAACAAGATTTGCTTAGTTTTGAACTTTTTTCCAAATATGATCTCAAAAGTTCATATTACTACTTCTCAATCCATTATAGGTGAAGAATTTCCTCACACAAGTTTCAACAGTGGATGCTTGCAGGCATGATAAGTATGGATGACGTGACAACCATTGTTCATATGGTAGTGGGCTTCCTTATGTGGCTGCATGAAGCTTGTTAAGTGTGGATGATGTGACAAACATTGTTCATACGTTAGTGAGTTTCCTTATATGGCAGCATGAAGCGTGTTAAGTGTGGATGATGTGACAAACATTGTTCATACGTTAGTGAGTTTCCTTATGTGGCTGCATGAAGCGTGTTAAGTGTGGATGATGTGACAAACATTGTTCATACGTTAGTGAGTTTCCTTATGTGGCTGCGGGAGGCATGTTAAGTGTGGATGATGTGACAAACATTGTTCATACGTTAGTGAGTTTCCTTATGTGGCTGCGGGAGGCATGTTAAGTGTGGATGATGTGACAAACATTGTTCATTCTGTAGTGGGTTTCCTGATATGGCTGCGTGAGGCATGTTAAGTGTGGATGATGTGACAGCCATTGTTCATTCTGTAGTGAGCTCCTTTATGCAATCCGTCAACTCAGCTCCCGTCGATTTGACTAGCTTCCTTTCTCTGTGTTCTGAATGGGAAATTGGGGAGGAGTTCGAGTTTCATCATTTATTCCCATCTCCTACTTATGCTTTGGGAACTTCACATCCTTGGGAGGACATTTGGCCACTTTCTCCTCATTACTAGGACCTAATTTCTCAGGTATATACTATTCAGGCTCTTTCCCTCATTTCTTATGACACTTCTCGATCTGAATTCTATAATCCTAATACATTTCTTGTTTTTATTTCCTTCCCCATTCTCCTGATATTTATGAGCACACCAATTTCTTTTTTACACCAACTACATTTCCAGGACCATATGCCTCATCCTCCTCGCCTTACTAATTCTTTCATTTTGTGCTACAGTGATTCCGACTTTCACTACCTAGAATCACAAACTTTGGCATCTCTTTTGCCACATTTTCCCGTCTTCGCCTGATCCTTCTTTCTGTGCACTATTATCTTACATCCCTTCACCTGATGTCTAAGCACTTCTTCGAACCCTTGATTCCTTTTAAGATGATTCTCATTCCTCCTGTTTTCTACTATACTTCCTTCTACATCTTCTGCCCTCTGTTTACTCACTTGGCTCATTTGTTGTTGGGACTTGCTGGGTAAAGAAATTATTCTGGGTTCATCTTACCTCTTTCTTCTTGAAGGATCTTTGCCTCACTCCATTTTGTGCCCTCAGGTTTTGAGAGGTGTTCCAGATACTATTTAATCTAGGGTAGAGGCTGCATACAACCTATCTTTTCATAGCTTACTGGTCTCATGGCTTTTTCAAACCCACCACACCTACCACTGTAACTGTAACTGTTCCTGATATTTCACTGTCTCTCATTTTTCAATTACACACTTCTACCCATCCATCTCTTACTTGTCCCACTTCTGTTTGATGTCTGATTACACCCAGGATTTAATCGCTATGAAGGCTTGATGTTGTTGTTTTCACATCTTTGGTCCATTATCAAGCAACAGATGGTTTTCCCTTGTTCTAACACACAGGCTTTCTCTTCAGCTATTTTCTCTTCCCTTCCACTCTGCCCTCAACCTGTTCAATTTCCTTCTCCTTCAAATCACATATATCTTCTTCAATTGATGAAATAATTTCAGATTTGTTGCATAAATAAGCTGTGATGAAGGTTCACGACCCTTCTTCGGGGTTTTGCTCTCATTCCTTTGAACCCAAAAATGACTGGGGAATGACGTTCAGTCATCGACCTCTGCTATTTTAATCACTCCTTGGTTGTTCTACATTTTTATACAGAAAATTGCCTTTCCCGTTGTTTAGCTTTTTCTTCTTGTCAGTGGATGACCAAGGAAGATGTATCATATGCCTTTTTCCCTATTCTCATTGCAGACACCTCCAGGTGCTTCCTTTCCTTTGTCCAAGAAGACCATATTTTCATGTTTCGGGCACTACTGTTTGGCATTGCATTGTCCTCTTGTGCTTTCAATCACATGGTTAGGTAGTTTGCTCCACATCTCCACCAACTAAGGCTACGGTTCCATTATCACATGGATGATTGACTTCTGTTATACTCACAGGAATAGTCTGCCAATGATACATCCGTTCATCTGAAGGAGGTAGCCCACCTCGGATGTTCATTGCCGCCCTCTATCTGCACAAATGTTTTCACTCACCACTAGTCTTCAAACTTCCATCTACACCATGTTTCAATATGGTTCATCTGCATTATAGCATGCAAATAATTATGACAATTCTTCATTGAGAAAAGCTATTACACGAGAAGAGGTAAGATATTGTATTAGAAATATATTATGATAACATATATTTTAAAGTTTGTACAGTAATCTGCTATTACTTGAAATGTTTACAAAATGATGCCAAACAAAGAATTTTCAGAACTCCCATTACAGCTGATTAAATTTGTGCAATGCATTGTTAATTCAATACAAGTATTCTAATAAAAGCCCAAACACATGTATATAACAACAAAAAGTTCAAATTTTTTTTGATATATTTGATTTTGATGTAATCAAACTGGGAGATGTACAGGAATCCATTATCTCCGAAGTGTCTTGTAATAAAGTTTTCATAAATCTTTCAATCAATAATGGTCATGGTATTTCAGTTAGCTTTGCAATAGTTTCTTTTGTGGAATACTGAAAATAAAAATAAACCAATAATTAGAAACATGTGCAATAAAATTGAACATAAAGCATAAAATATTTCTAAAAACAAAGCAAATGATAATGTACATAATACTAAAAATG
>NW_013679860.1:3966-6374 GCF_000517525.1 Limulus polyphemus
CACCTCGGATCCCAAGGTGCTTTGGGTGTTTGTCAGAATGTATATCCCTCCAAATATTCAACCCTAGACCTTTACTTTCATTTTCTCTACTTCCTTTATCCTCAGAATTCCATTTCTAGCCAGCATGTCTATGAGGTTGTTCAGAATTTTCTTCTCTAGGATGCATTATAACATACCAATCATATTTCTCCAGGATATTATTCCAAGGACTGGCATTTGGTTATAGATCTGTCTCGTCTCAACAGTTTCATTGACCTTTTTCACAAGGAGCTTTTATTCCAGATCTATGGGTCTATTATGAAAAGGAGGACTTCTTGTTAGTAGGTCCATCCCAACCATCAGCTCACGAATACACCACTTTCCTTCTATGAAAAGCAACTTCCTTATCTTCACACAGTACTTCTTCTACCTTGGAGTATTTTTCAACTCCTTCCTCAATTGGACCAAATTTTCTCTTTGTTTAAGATTGATACCCTCATACTTTGTGTGCAGGTGAGGCATTTTCTCTTTTATGGTTATGTGTTATGGAAGCCCTTATACCCTTGTGTCATGCTCATGTTCACATCTTTCAGTGAACGTGGCATGATCAATGAAACCTTGCTCTGGATCCTATGGACATCTCCCTCCCTTTCCTCCAGTAGATTTCGTATGGTGGCTGAACATAGAGAACACGATGATGGGCATGTCTCTTTTATCTTCACGACCCGTGCTGCATCTTTTTACAGATGCTCCTCTTATGGGTTATGGAGAGAGTATAGAATTCCAAGAAATCTCCCTTCATTGCTCTACCATTGAGATGGCAAGGTACACCAACATCTTAGAGCTTCTTGCCATCTGGTGGGAATTGGATTATTTAATACCTTTATTACGAGAGAAATTGGTCTTGATATGTTCTGGCATTTGAACTGCTGTCTCGTACATCATTAAACAAGATGGCATTCATTCACATTCACCTTGTTTTAGAATGTTAGAAGTGTTGTTCTAGGCCCAACCATTTGAAACACACTTAGTGATGCATCATGTACAGATGCTTTGAATCTTGTCACAGATTGATTATCTCATCCTGAAAAGATTTTTCCTATAGTATGTTCCCTCAGTTCCTAAGTGTGCCAGTGGTTATATGATCAATGGGGTACTCCACATCTTGACACATTTGCTACCCATCTCAATAACAAACTTCCACATTTTGGTCCCCAATACTACATCCTTTGGTTTTTTGGTTAGACACCTTCATTTAGGATTGGACCAATCTTTACCTGTATGCCTACTTGTCTTCTTCCCAGTGTTTAATCCATCGTCCAGTCAACTCCAAGTTGCATCCTTCTGAATACACTTTTCTTGCCAGCTGAAACGTAGTTTGCAGTCCATAATCTCCTTCAGGCAGTATCTCTGTTACCACTTCCTCTTTCCAAATCCCTCTTTTCTCAACTCCAGACGCCAATCAACATCCCACAATGGCTACAGTATGTCTTTACATGGGTTTTTTGTCCGAACCCTTGGGAGACAGTCTGGACTACCTGAATGTGTAGCTTCCATACTTTCCCATTCCATAGATCATTATTCCCTCATGGTACATCAGAGAAAATTATACCCTACGAAATCCTTTTGGTTAATTTTCATAAGGACTTCTTTTAGAAAGGAGTTGGACTAGCCAGATAATATACAAGTTGATTCTCAAACCTCCATCATACTGTCTCCTGCAGATTGATTCCTGGAAGATTTGGTATGTAACGGAGGTGGATTAGTCTAGGTATATTCCGTTGGCTGGTGTACCCCTACCCTACCATGGGAAAGAAGTTGAACTAACCAACATGTCTACAATCAAGGATTTGCCACTCTTTATTCCACCCAATTTAGTGACACATGTTTTTGACAACTTATAAATTTTGAAGACATACCCGAAACAAGGAAAATAATGCAGTGTTATTTGTACAAAATTATAGAGATGTAAAGTACAGGTAGGGGATGTCACTCTGCTATTGGTGGAAATATTTTGCTGCATAATAACGCCATTATAAATAATTCAAATCACAAGAAATATCATGCCTTTAAGTGGGAGTAGCCTAAAGGCTAATGGCATGCAGATCTCCTAGGTAGATGCACAAGGAAGATAACTTATCTGCATGAAGAAGTGTGTTCTATTTTGGAAGGATTTGGACTAGCCAAAGAATACACTAGTCGGGTTGGGAACTCTCATCATATCGTTGCGTCATCGAGATCATGTGATTCTCACGCTCTCTACTTTCTAGAATTATCCTGTACTTTGGCGAATGTTCTAGTTCTTACTAGATATAGGGTAGTCGGGTATATAAAAGAGGGGGACAACGTGACAGGGTAGTGTGTGTAACAACGAACGTGCTCAATAATACTCTCTGACTGCAGATCAATTACTCACTGTCTACATAGCA
>NW_013679861.1:0-6326 GCF_000517525.1 Limulus polyphemus
CCTTCAAGTCAGTAGGGGGGATTTATTGTCTACAATCACTGAAACCTACTATCTACTTAGTAGAGGATCAACAAAACGTGATTACACTGTTATTCAATTTTCCACAAACTTAGTGAAGACTGGGGTTGGTAAAACCTTAACAGTTTTAATATATGATCACTTTTGTAAGAATAAAGTTCAAAGTAAACCCTCAAACTGTGGCTGAAATACTCTCCAACCATTGTAACAATAAATGTGCATTAGACAATAAAAATACAATTTAATAATTATTGTTACAAATTATTATCACAAACATCTTTTTCATTAGTAGAACTGATAATAAGACATTTAATATAATTTAACTTTAACATAATGTTTTACAGTTTTACACAGAATATAACAATTCTGAACTTAAAATAAAAGCAAATACTGTAAACAACACATTCTTTTGAATGAAGTTAGATTGCTGTATGAACAATGAGAACTGTGTAACAACTGTGTAGGATTAGCCTTCCTTATAAACTACACATATAATACTTGTGTTAGATTGGCTTGCCTTATGAACTACATATAATGAGAACTGTGTAACAACTGTATTACACTGGTTTGCTGTATGAACTACACAATGAGAACTGTGTAACAACTGTATTACACTGGTTTGCTGTATGAAGTACACACAATGAAAACTGTGTAACAACTGTATTACACTGGTTTGCTGTATGAACTACACACAATGAGAACTGTGTAACAACTGTATTACACTGGTTTGCTGTATGAAGTACACACAATGAAAACTGTGTAACAACTGCATTAGACTAGTTTTCCTTATTTCTGTTCTATAAGTTGTAGAAGTTTGTTTTACACACAATATTACATAAATGCTTAGTAAACACACAATATTACATAAATGCTTAGTAAACACACATCAAAACAAATTCTTACCTTCTTTCTTGTGTTCACTCTCTTTTTGCTTCTCACGTTCTCTTTCTTTCTCGCGGTCTTGTGACTGCTTGACAGTGCTTGCTCTTCGAGATCTACCAGTAAAAGGTTTATCTTTCTTAGGCAATTTTTCTGGTGGTTCAGCTGGAACTGGGGTAGCCAAATGCTTCTGAGTTCTCCCTGAATGTTAAGAAAAGATAATTCTAGAATAAGCAACACTGAGCTTATGACCTAGGCTGTGTTTTTTTAAGATTAGCTGTAACTTGCTTAAATTTCTTATCACGACTGATGATAACCATAAAAAGTTTTTGTCTATTTTGTAAAAATATAAAAACAAATAACTTACCAAATAATATTATTTTACTTACTCATAATATGTTTTAATAGATAATTATATAAATTTTAGTTTTGTAACTTTCGGTCACTACCATTTATCATCTAAGAGAAGTTTTTTTTGTTTACGAATATGATTTTACTGATCAAAACACTGATTTGAATTAAACTGCACCAACCTTATCAAAGGTAGCCTGTGCCAGAATAGCTAATTGTATTTTTGTTTTCAATTTCTGATCACAAGACATTTCTGAAGAGTCTCTGTGTTCTTGACACTTACCATAAAGTCTCTTACACATGATTAAGAAAAAAAAAATCACATCAAATTTCAAGTACTACTCTATTTAAAATTTCACAATGTACATGTTTTTCACAGTAGACCTGATCAACTACAATTCACTCTTGGTGGCTGTTGTGTAAAAATTACTTGTTTTCTAACTCAGCAGAATTAAAAATGAAGAATTTACATGAGAAAAAATTTAGAAATTTTAAAAAAGATCTTTCAACCATACAAAATTACAAAGAATCTCATTTTTACAAATCTTATTATAATGGACATAGCGTGTATATATGTATCTATGTACATGACTGAAATAATAAATACAATGTGGCGCCATCTATTGAATGGCACCACAAACACAAATCAATTAAAAAAAAAAATTCACTTTGGGTATTCAAGATTTACACAATTAGAAAAATAACTTCAGTATGTGTAACAACCATTTCTTTATCACAGAACATAATGTTTAATAAAAGTACTCATCTTACAACAAGAACAGGACTTTCACTATGACTGTACGTGAGGGTTTGATTATATCTTTAGTGATGTAATTTGTAAATATTGTACAAAAAAAAAATGTTTTTCAATAAAGGGTACCACTTTTATATACAAAAAAACATTACAGCTTTTCCTGGTAGTACTTTCCAGAAAAATCCTTTTCTAGAAAATGTTCATTTTTTTCTAAATGTTTTCAATGAGGTATGAATACTACAAATAGTAATCATTAGTACAAATAGCCGCCTGTAGGGCAGCATTTCTGTTAGTAGTAACAATTCATAATAGATTTTTTTTTAAGACATTTTAACAAATTATCACAGTTTATTATCTTAAACACATATGCAACAAAACTCACAACCAATACAAACTATGATACGCTCATGAAAGTCTTAAAACATTCAAGTATTATTACTTATGAGTTAAATCTAGAACAGTTACCTCTG
This sequence comes from Limulus polyphemus, assembly GCF_000517525.1. Lineage (NCBI taxonomy): Eukaryota > Metazoa > Arthropoda > Merostomata > Xiphosura > Limulidae > Limulus > Limulus polyphemus. The sequence continues at coordinate 2,473 of NW_013679861.1, forward strand.
TGAGAATGTGGGTGTTCTTTGTCCCAATCCTTTGGTTTGCTACTTGGAATGGGAGCCTGAGGTTTAAGTATGGGAGGTGATGTGTTTCTTTTCGGGGACCGGCTAGATAGAGCCCCACCACCTTTATGAGACCTTGTAGGTAGAGGACTTGTTGAGGGACTGGAAAGAGGTGGGGGAGGAGAGGATGCCGAACTTGTCCGTTTGCTGAGTTTGGGGGACTTTGCTGGGGGCAGTGGTGGGGGTGAGGTGATACGCTTGGGTGAGCGATTACTATTTGCTGACTTGGTAGCTGTTTTAGAAGATTTCTTTTTCACATTCTTTTTTAGCCCTCTGGTTTTTGGACTTCTTTTTGGAGTGACAGGTGGAGGTTGTGGTGAAACAGAGAAGGTCAGAGATGGTGGCGACAGTGGAGAAGGCAACGGCAGAGACTCGGAGCTTGTGGAGGTTATGTCATCTTCCAAAGCTATAAAAATTATCTAAGCTCACTAATTTAGCAAAAAAAAAATCTGTTCAATCTCACCAGACATGGAAATTAAAAAAATACAACTTTGTTCCAACATTACCAGATTATTTGTTTGGAAGTGAGGTTCAACAACTATTTGATTATCAAATGTTTTTATAACTTGTTTTATTTCAAAACTATTTGTAATTTTCTTAAAGTAACCCATTTAAAAGCATGAAAGAAAAACAACAACTAATGAATTCTAAAGAGAGGCCAAGTTTGGGCTTGTGATTGGTGTGCCAGACTATAGATGTAAAGTTCTATGATTCCCATAATAATAACAATCTTCTGGTGAACTTTAGAACCGTGGGTGTGTTATAAGAGTAACAAGCAAATCCCACTATTTGGTCCAACAAGAGTTGGCAGTGGGTGGTGTTGAAATGCTACTTTCTCTTTAATTTATCACTTCAATATTAGGGATAGCTAGCACAGAAAGCTCTTGAATAGATTTGCCCAAAATTCAAAAAACAATTCTCAAAATTAACTTTTACCAAATCAAATTGGACTAAAAGTAAAGTTAGAATAATTAGTATTTAGATTTTACACTTTTTGATATTATGCCTTTTGGTGGCACGAATACCAATTACTGTATTCAACACGTAATATGGGTCTTATTTTCTTTTATAAGGGAGAAAAGTCACATCCATAATGGGGAAAGCCCATTATGCATAATAAAAAGAGGTTCTCAATTTAAAAACTGCTGGGATTAGCTTGTTTTTTAAGAAATGTTTTTAAAAAATCACTTATTACTAGGATAAGATTTTTTTTTTTTAAGTTTATATTTTTGTTCTCAAATTACTTTTGATTAAAGTAATCAAAAATTTTTTTTGATTAAAAAAATTACTTTTTTTTCCACACACACACATTAAGATTACCTTTTTCTCGAGGAAGCACTGGTAAAGCTGGAGGGATTTTTTTATTTTTGTTTTTGGATGTGGAGGTAAACCCTTCTTCCTTCTTTCCAGGTTCTTGTTTCTCTTTTTTACTTTCTTTCATCTTTTCAAATTCTTTCATTTTTTCCTTTTCTTTCTCTTTTCTGTTTTCCGCTTCCTTTGTTCCTTTGTTCTTCTCAACAAATAAATCTTTCTCTCTTTCAGACTCGGTTTCAGAGGTATCCTGTTGTTCAAGTTTACTCCAGCTGATTCCACTTTCTCGCATAGAAATCTTTCTCCGAACTTTCGTTATTTCTGTCTTTAAATGCTTGCTTCGTTTTGTACGAGCACCTGTAAGGAGATAAAACTTGCTGAATAAATATCTAGTTAAACTAAATTTCCTAGTGCTCTAAGTGGTTGTGAAAATAATTAAAGAAAAGCAAAATAAACGAACAATCTTTCTCCGAACTTTCGTTATTTCTGTCTTTAAATGCTTGCTTCGTTTTGTACGAGCCCCTGTAAGGAAATAAAACTAGCTGAATAAATATCTAGTTAAACTAAACTTCCTTGTGCTCTAAGTGGTTGTGAAAATAATTAAAGAAAAGCAAAATAAACGAACAATCTTTCTCCAAACTTTCGTTATTTCTGTCTTTAAATGCTTGCTTCGTTTTGTACGAGCCCCTGTAAGGAGATAAAACTAGCTGAATAAATATCTAGTTAAACTAAACTTCCTAGTGCTCTAAGTGGTTGTGAGAATAATTAAAGAAAAGCAAAATAAACGAACAATATTTAGGTTTTTCAGGATAATTTTCTGAAGCTTTTTTGTTTAATATATTAATACTATGTATAAACATGAAAATCCAACTTTACATTATAAACACAACTCTTAACAATTTCTACACATTCAAGAACCAAAATATTCTGTTTTAAACCTTTATTATAACATCCGCACGTAAAGGGTTGGGTACATTATATTAATGTAATTAGTAGTAAATGAACTGTCCAACTACAACACAAAGTAGAATGAGTGAAGGAAGATGGGGACTGCTTGTACTCTTCGATAGAGCATTGGCCCTGTTCGCCAAAGGTGTTGGGTTCAAGTCCCAATCCCACAGTTTCTTTTCTCTTATCAGCTTTTTCCTCTTACAATTATATTAAAATAAATTTGAATATTCCAATAATATTTAGCAAGTCACCGAACAACCACAGCCGAAAAAAAGTTGCAGCATTATGGCATGTATCAGAAGTACATTTTGGAATGTCTTAGCTAATGCGATGCCACCAAATAGTGATCAGTTTGGGGAAAAATAGGTAACAGTCCTCAAAAAACTCATAGGCTTAGATCATAAATACATGTTCATATTGATGATTTAAACTTCCCTTGTACTTAATGGTATTGGAAAACCAATGGATATGGTAAAGCACCTGGGCCATCCAAAAAATAAACCTGCAACAAGTCATACCCCAGCCACAGTAAACCAAGTTTAGACACCACAAATACAAAGGTCAGTGGCAAGAGTCAACCATATGCCCTAGGTAACAGTACACAACATAACCATGAAGTGTTTTATGTAAGAAAGGAATACATAAACTAACATTACATAATATATACCGAAATAAAACATCACCCTTTCTAAGGAGTTTATGTATAGTACTAGTTGAAAAAAAACAAAACAACGAAGACAAGCAGTCACTAACATTTTAATTAAAATAAGTGGTAATAGGGTCATAATATATGTAACAACCAAAATATCGCAGTGCAAAATAACTACAATACATGGAAACCATGGTGTACACACCTCACAGGTGGTGACTATCCATATGTTAATACCTGACAAAATCAGTAAAATCACTACATAGAAAGTACCGTGTACACAACTCACGGGTGGTGACTGTCAACATGTTAACATGGAACAAAGTCGCTACATGGAAACCATGGTGAACACATCTCACAGGTTGTAACTGTTGATATGTTAACACCTGACAAAATCAGTAAAATCACTACAATGATACCATGGTGTACACACCTCACAGGTTGTAACTGTTGGTATGTTAACACCTGACAAAACCAGTAAAATCACTACACGGAAACCATGGTGTACACACCACACAGGTTGTAACTGTTGATATGTTAACACCTGACAAAACCAGTAAAATCAATACACAGAAAGCATGGTGTCTGACAAAACCTGTAAAATCAATACATGGAAACCATGGTGTACACACCTCACAGGTGGTGACTATCGATACGTTAACACCTGACAAAACCAGTAAAATCACTACATAGAAAGTACCCGTGTACACAACTCACAGGTGGTGACTGTCAACATGTTAACATGGAACAAAGTCGCTACATGGAAACCACGGTGAACACATCTTACAGGTGGTGACTGTCGATATATTACCACCTGACAAAATCAGTAAAATCACTACATGGAAACCATGGTGTACACACCACACAGGTTGTAACTATTGATATG
>NW_013679862.1:0-656 GCF_000517525.1 Limulus polyphemus
CATATGTAAGTTCAAAATTTTCTGATGCACAAAAATATTTTTAATGTTAAGATGAAAATTACTTTGCCTGACAGATGGGCAAGATGTGAACAAATGCCCGCCCGATTTGTATATAAGAGCAACGTTATTATATTCTCCTATTACTCGCGTTTTTGTGAGAAAATAACAAAAATGAAAACCACTACTCAGGAGAATTACTTCTACATTTCATAATATTTTCGGTTACCGTCGTTAGATGGCAGCACATAATGTTGTTTTTTATGTTAACTACGACAGTTTGGGACTTTTCACTTCACAACAATGATATCTGACAAACCAATTTCGCTAAAAATAAGTAAATAAATAAAGAATTAATTAAATTAATATTTTAATGTATTAAGCACCCGAAGTATCTTTGCAAGTGAACGATCTATATACATATTATTGATGTCTCAGTTTAATAACACCATTTTCTTAATCATCAAATCAAGACATTATATAGAGGTCTTCTTTCTTTCAAATCTTCAGTGGGGCCGAGCCTGGAGCTGTATGTGTATGCGTGGTATCATATATCATGGCCTGGGATCCATATGATGTCCTCCCGATTAATCCTCTGACCCCGGCATGGGGTTATGATTGTATGCACATACAGTAACCCGGGGTGAAGCATGGGTTCT
>NW_013679862.1:1482-5124 GCF_000517525.1 Limulus polyphemus
AAAAGGAAAAACCACTATTCAGGAGAATTACTTCTACATTTTATAATAGTTTTGGTTACTGTAGCTAGATGGCAGCACATAATGTTTTTTTATGTTAACTATGACAGTTTGGGACTTTTCACTTCAAAACAATGATATCTGACAAACCAATTTCGCTAAAAATAAGTAAATAAATAAAGAATTAATGAAATTAATATTTAATGTATCAAGCACCCGAAGTATCTTTGTAAGTGAACGATCTGTATACATATTATTGATGTCTCAGTTTAATAACACCAGTTTCTTAATCATCAAATCAAGACATTATATAGGGGTTTCTTTCTTTCAAAACTTCAGTGGGGCCGAGCCTGGAGCTGTATGTGTATGCGTGGTATCATATATCATTGCCTGGGATCCATATGATGTCCTCCCCATTAATCCTCTGACCCCGGCATGGGGTTATGATTGTATGCACATACAGTAACCCGGGGTGAAGTTGGAAAGCATGGGTTCTGGAAGTCTCCCCAAATGTTGGTCCAGTGCTCCGGGGTACTTGTACCGTCCTTGAGGAACCATTCCAGCTTCGCTGGCCTCCTTTTTGGATTAATTTGAAAGTAAACATAATCTATTCTCCATCTATTGAGAGATAACTGAACTTCCAAATATTTTTTGTTAATTTTTCCTAACATAGATATCACAGCTCCTTATTATTTGTTTCTCCATCTATTGAGAGATAACTGAACTTCCAAGTTTCTCCATCTATTGAGAGATAACTGAACTTCCAAGTATTTTTTTTCTCCATCTATTGAGAGATAACTGAACTTCCAAGTATTTTTCCTTATTATTTCAAATAATAAGGAAAAATACTTGGAAGTTCAGTTATCTCTCAATAGATGGAGAAAAATACTTGGAAGTTCAGTTATCTCTAAATAGATGGAGAAAAAATTAAGAAAAAAATACTTGGAAGTTAAGTTATCAGAGGCGATTGCAGGAATGAACTCTCATTGCAGGTACTTACACAAAAAACACTCTGATATCCAAAGTTGCCGAATTTTTTATTACACTGATTTTCCTAAAACTTATATTACTGCTAAAACAAACCAACAGTAGCTCCCCAGTGGCGCAGCGTTATGTCTACCGTCTTCTAAGCTAAAAACCGGTTTCGATACTCGTGGTTGGCAGACTACACATAGCCCATTGTGTAGCTTTATCCTTAACTTCAAACAAACATGCAACATATATATTAGTTTTTACTAAGCTTTTAACAATAGTTTTACAGCAATTTTCTTTAACGTCAATTAAATATTAAAAATAATTTTGTTTTTTAAATTTCATACAAGTTTTCATCGAATGTACTGTTGTTTATTTGTCCCGACGCTTCACCGGGTTTACTTGTAATCATCGTGTGAGATACAAGAACTGAGGCTAATAGAAATTCATTTAAAATAAGAAAACCATAATCATAAAATTATAATCTAGAAAGGATGGGATTCATATATTGTATAATTAATGAAGTATTTAACGTATTTATCAGTGAAATATCAAGTACATAGATATAAAATACATCTTTAACTAAGTTTAAGGCCTGAGCCTGGAAATCTGTTTTTGTACACAAAAGAAAACTATCAAACTAGATATGATTAACACCGATTAAAAAACTTTTTGAAACTCATAAAAAAAAGAGTTATTTCTAATATCTGATTCGTGTTACTTTTCGGGGTCATTAGAGAGTTCAATACCACTATTTACAATAATTATTGGCTTAAGATTCTACAACTATCTAACCCTAAACCTTACGATACGAATTGCCTCACCTAAAATCAAGAGCTATTGGACTTAAGCCTAATTTAATCAAGAAACCATTGTCTATCATAAAAAAATATTTCGACACTTCTCGGACAGAAATTAAGTTTATTCCCTATTTTTCCTGTATAATTTTTCACAACTCTATCATGCCTATCATGTAACAACTAATTACGTGAAAAATACCTTCCGTCTACTGCAGAAAAGATATTTCAAAACACAATACTTATACACTCCACCATTATATGAAGCCTAGTATTATTTATTTAGACTAGCGTATAGCCCGTCAAAAATGACGGGGCAAGTATACCCCATCCCATAGTATAACCTAACATTTCATAGTTAACTGAAATAAATAAATTTTGGAAATCAAGTTTAACCAACAAAGAGACAGTCAAACGTCAGTAAATTCTTTGTAAGCCAATCAAAGTTAAGATCATTCATTAAATGAATTCGTGAATTCATTGTATATTTATTGTTCAAAATTAGTAAGATTAACAATTTCTGAATCTGAAAGATCTACAAGACTTAGTATAAAGTAATTCTAATTTGGGTATTGTAATAGGTACTATATGAAAGTAGTACCTCAAAGAACTCAACAGGTATTTCCAGACCACTGAAGTTATCAAACCTAATATTGCATATTGTTGAATAAAATAAACACAAATTTTACTCTATACATCCGATAAGAATTTGTTTGATATTTCTAACATCGTTCTGATTACATTATAGCTACTTCCACGTGGATTAGAATATTTAATTCATTATTTAATCTTTGAAAGTTTGAAGAGTTAAAGATGTTTGTATTTCTTCATTTATTTCTATAAACGAGTACAGATCAAATTCATTTATACTGTTTTTCTTTCGCTTAACAAAATTTATGGTATAAATACTTAGCATTAAATTTATTTAAGTCACACATTTCTTGACTCTATTGTCAAAAGGAACAACTATGGATACGTTTTTTAATAATACTTTTATAATCGACACATTTAGGAATTATATATGATTTGAAAAAGAAAATATGTGATGCATTACTTTAAAAATTCAAGCTAATTTTTGGGTAAATATCTATGGGGCAGAAAGTTTTTTTCTTTGAATTTCGTAAAAATACCACATTTAACACTGCTGTGTTAGTTTGTTTAGAAGTTAAGCATAAAGTTACATAATGGTATATCTGCGCTCTGGCCACCACGGGTATCGAAACCCTGTTTCTAGCGTTGTAAGTCCGCAGACATACAGCTGTGCTACTGGGGGGCATCAAAGTAGGTTTTCAGTTTGTTTGTAATTAAACACAAAGCTACACAATGGGCTATATGTGCTCTGCCAATCACGGGTATTGAAACTCGGTTTCTAGCGTTGTAAGTCCGCAGACATACAGCTGTGCTACTGGGGGCATCAAAGTAGGTTTTCAGTTTGTTTGTAATTAAACACAAAGCTACACAATGGGCTATCTGTGCTCTGCCAATCACGGGTATTGAAACCCTGTTTCTAGCGTTGTAAGTCCGCAGACATACAGCTGTGCTACTGGGGGCATCAAAGTAGGAGCGAAGTATTCTTTATTATTTATAGATCGTGTACTTCTATGTGATGGTCGTTAGATCGTGTACTTCTATGTGATGATCGTTAGATCGTGTACTTCTCTGTGATGGTCGTTAGATCGTGTATTTCTCTGTGATGACCGTTAGATCGTGTACTTCACTGTGATGATCGTTAGATCGTGTACTTCTATGTGATGATCGTTAGATCGTGTACTTCTCTGTGATGGTCGTTAGATCGTGTATTTCTCTGTGATGACCGTTAGATCGTGTACTTCTCTGTGATGATCGTTAGATCGTGTACTTCTCTGTGATGATCGTT
>NW_013679862.1:5979-8006 GCF_000517525.1 Limulus polyphemus
CATGTATATATGGTTCTCCCCTTTTTTGGATTTTATCAATATCAACATGAAAATAGCTTTATGGTTAGTTGGATTTTTAAAAAAGTAATAAAAATATATTTAATGGATCACTAGACAAAGAATTCCCACTATTCTGAAAGACCTACGAGACCAGAAAACTTAGCATAAGTAGTAAGTTTAATTTAGGCATTGTAATAAGTATTATACGAGATAATGAAAGTACTTCCCCAAAGAACTAACAACGACCTTTCATTCTTCAACAATATTAAATAAAATAAATGTTTAATTTATAGAGTAAATGCTTGATCAACTTATAACTGTTATGTCAAACATAAATGTTACTGGTTGAATTATTACTCTGGTGGTTAAAGAGTTACTGTGCATAATAATATACTTTCAAAAATAAAATGTTACATAATTGTGTTGCCACTTCATAAAGTTAAACATCAATTTAATTTCATTATTACTTATTTAGCATTGCAGAACTATTAATTATTTATTTTTAGTGTTCAAAGTAACTACTTCTATGTTTGAAAAACAAAATAATATTATAGTTATTTAACATCTGTCTTAGGTTGTTTTTAAAATATTTTATGATACTTAAATTATTTCGTACTAAAAATTTCTTTCTGATTCTGCCCTGGAAATATTTTTACAATATATATTGTAAACGAAACCGATTTCAAAATATTATGATATAAAAGACTGTTTAGTGTAGATATTATTGGCTAATTTATTTTGTGAGTGAATATTTTATGATTGTTTATTTTCATTCAAAACAAGAGAGTTAGAAACGATTCTTTTAAAGTAAATGTTATAACAAGTTCAGTTACGTAAATTGGTAAGAGTCGTACATTGTGTTTATAACTCATTGATTATAGAACGTCGCGTGAAATTTATTGATCCCAAGGATATAGTGAGCAGACGATTAAGTAATAAACATATAAATAGTGCGAGATGAGCGGGAAAAGTAGACAGACAGACAAAGATAGAGCAGACGAGAAGTAAAGTAAAGTCACGAGAAGAAATTCGGCCAAAGAAAAGTTAAACGCAAAGTTCATTGTCGTAAGAGTGGAAGGCCTAACAATTAATATAGGCCTAACGGTTGCTATGTTAGAGTGAGACTAACGGTGTTGAAAGAGATAAATTTATTTCGTCAAAGAGAGTTCTAAAGCAGTTGAACTTGTCTCAGTGGACTCTAACAAATAGATAGACTATTCTTGGAAATACAAAGAAAGAAAAAGGAGCAGACGATTTTAGAAACATAGGATACAACCGTGGTAACTCGACTATAGAGTAAGTGAACTATACTTGTATAGTCTGGCGATAGTAATAGAGAAAAATAATTCGGCTTGTCAACTGAAATTCTAAAGCAATTGAATAGGCCTAAGTGGACTTTTGACAAGACGAAGAGAACTACATAGTAAAGAATTTGTTGTACATACGTTTAATTAGCTCCGAATATATATATATATATATCATTTTGAAAACAAGTGGAGTGAATGCTGTTCGTTGATTTTTGAATTTATCGCCAACATATCACAGACACCTACTGTAGAAGAATCCTTAGCCCAACAACACCCGTATATTTACATTACTATAAAATGTAAGTTTTCTGACACAATATAACCTGATATAACCCTTGTGCACATAAAAATCGTGTAATATATTATATGGGAATTTTAGAGTGATAAAATGAAAGAATAGAATCAGTAAGTTGAGTTGTACTGGTAGAAAATACTTTCGATTTAAATATACACAGTTTTCTCAAATCACGGTAGTAGTAAAGTTTCATAAACCTGTTATTAGAAATTAAAGTGCATAGAGACAACGAAATAGTTGATAAAAAACTCAGACCAGAGATTCACAAACACTCTTCACCTCATCACACAAGTAACAGTACAACTATACGGTTGTTTTAAATAACATTCCAGAACTTAGCTAGCATTGATTGTGTTTTTACCATAGTTTTTCTCTAATGCTCGAAAAATACTCCAACATCTTTTGTAGAAACGTGTGTAGTATAA
>NW_013679863.1:0-6323 GCF_000517525.1 Limulus polyphemus
CTGTGTGTAAAGGTAGATAGGATTCAGGGCCAGGTATAAGTGGACGTGTGAACTGTTTAAGGGACAAGAACTGTGTGTAAAGGTAGGGTTCAGGACCAGGTATAAGTGGACACGTGAACTGTTTAAGGGACAAGAACTGTGTGTAAAGATAGGGTTCAGGACCAGGTATAAGTGTATGTGTGAACTGTTTAAGGGACAAGAATAGTGAGTAAAGGTAAAGCGTTGAAAGCCTGGTACAAATGGGACGTGTGAACTGTTTAAGGGACAAGAACTGTGAGTAAAGGTAGGGTTCAGGACCAGGTATAAGTGGACACGTGAACTGTTTAAGGGACAAGAACTGTGAGTAAAGGTAGGATTCAGGACCAGGTATAAGTGGACACGTGAACTGTTTAAGGGACAAGAATAGTGAGTAAAGGTAAAGCGTTGAAAGCCTGGTACAAATGGGACGTGTGAACTGTTTAAGGGACAAGAACTGTGTGTAAAGGTAGGGTTCAGGACCAGGTATAAGTGGACACGTGAACTGTTTAAGGGACAAGAATAGTGAGTAAAGGTAAAACGTTGAAAGCCTGGTACAAATGGGATGTGTGAAATATTTAAGGAATGAATTAATATTCAATGCTTACTTTTTACTCTATAAAAATAGGGTAAATACTTTCAGAATGAAGTTAGTTAAAGGCAAACTTCAGATTTAACTGTCAGTTAAAGTGTACTGGTAAGCATACTGCTCAGAAAGAAATTAACGGTACGATACGCCCGGAAGAAAAATTATGAATATGTATTAGTTTAAAAATATATATACTCCGTACCTCCATGGCTTAAATCCCCCCCCCCCTCCGGCCATATATTAATCGAACATTGATATAATATACCTAGATCTACATATGATTTATAAGCTCAAAACTTGTATCAAAATTATCTATCTTTTTGTCTGAAAATATTTGTTTATTTTGGTAAATAAGCAAAAATTGGGCAAAAATCAGTTTGGTAGCCAATAAACACTATTATGTATTATAACAGCTATTTGAAATTATTATATGATATTGAGATCGTGAAGAGTTGTAAATCTAATGGACACTGCCACCTGGGGAAGACCACAACTTGTTGGCTTCGCCCCAAGACTACACTGTCTAGTAAAACTTCAGCTTTCTTCAAACTGAAACTTATTTGTCTTTAACCACACTTAACAGCTGATTCGTGACTTTCATTGATCGACTTTTGAAAATCGATTTATTGATCCGTTATATTTGATTCTGTGACGTTTTTGTCGATTATAGATCGATATATCAAGAATGCAATGAGATCATTTTTGATTTTCCCTTTCGGCCATGGTGATGTTGCCCTCCAGATATGATCGTGACCTTTTTAAAGCCATATCTATGACCAGAAGAACGAGAAGTAAGTATAGATTGGAGTGGACTTGAATGTAACAAGACGCGTGTTGTTTTGAAATCAAAACGTGTATATTTTTGCTGATGCAAACAAATGAATAAAACTACGGGTTTGAAACCACCGAAAAGTTTTATTAGTTATTAGAGCCAAATAACAGAAGAAATGTACTGATAAAATAAATCAACAAAACCTGTGTTACAATTTCAAACGAATAAGCTTATAAGTCGTCTCAGTAAGTCATTAAAGATGAGACATTTGATCGAATGATTTAACGGTGTTAGGTTGGTGTTCTTTCAACCAGAAGGTTGTCTCTGGAATGATCAAAAAGTTCGTCCCTGTATACCTTGGGCCACACACGAACGTCTAACAAATCGACAGTGTTATTACTAGCGCAAGCTTCATTTGGTTCCCTGTATACCTTGGGCCACACACGAACGTCTAACAAATCAACAGTGTTACTACTAGCGCAAGCTTCATTTGGTTCCCTGTATACCTTGGGCCACACACGAACGTCTAACAAATCGACAGTGTTACTACTAGCGCAAGCTTCATTTGGTTCCCTGTATACCTTGGGCCACACACGAACGTCTAACAAATCGACAGTGTTACTACTAGCGCAAGCTTCATTTGGTTCCCTGTATACCTTGGGCCACACACGAACGTCTAACAAATCGACAGTGTTACTACTAGCGCAAGCTTCATTTGGTAGTATAGTGTTATCAGTGGAAAAACTTCCGAGTTTTTTGCCACTTCTTCTGCTAATCTGACAACTGGTTACACATGTTTGCTGTTGTCTCTTCTGCTAACCAAAGGGTTGGGTCATCTAGATCTTATCGTGGAAACTGATGGAAGTTTGTGGGTTTCTACCTCTAACTGCGAGATCATCTTCTTTATAAGGAGCATTTTTTCCACCATACTTTTTATAGCCCAACTAATCTCAAATGTACCTGTTTTTTTTTAAAAGTTCCAAGTGTCAGTTATGTTAGCCAAGTCAGTCTTAGATATACCTATAGAACTGGTAGCATACATTTGCAGGATAACAGGTTTGGGATTTATGTATCGGTATTGTACATGCCTTGTATTTTTAATGTTTTTTATACTTGTACCAGCAATGCTGTGACTTCACATCAGCACAATTGATTTTTAGTTTAAAACATCCTTGTTCTTAATTGAAAAACGTAATTAATCGAATTTTCAAAGTCTGACAAACATGAATGCCATTTATTGCGAACTGGCCGTTAAAAAAAAAGCCTGGTTAATAGAGTCCGTTTTAAAATTTTTATTACAAATCTTAAAGTCAGGAGTTGTCCAGCCTTGACCACTTCCAAATAAGACTTTTCTCCGAGTATAGATTTGAAACTGAAGACGTGATCATTATTTCCTTCAGCACCGAGTTTTTAAATACAGGTCCTGACTATGACTGTCGTGTTTACAGTCTTGATTCTCAGAGTGGTTATTAATTAAAATGTTTTAAAATCAAGAACTGTATTATATACAAGTCCTTCCGATTTCATGATGTACGAGTGAGTTGTGATGTATAAAGGATCAAGAACTCTATCATATACAAGTCCTTCAGATTTCATGATGTACGAGTGAGTTGTGATGTATAAAGGATCAAGAACTCTATCATATACAAGTCCTTCAGATTTCATGATGTACGAGTGAGTTGTGATGTATAAAGGAAAGTTTTTATTTCATAAAATGAGCCGGCGTGGCCTAGTGTTAGCATGTCTGACTGCGAATGAAAGGATCTGGGGTTCGAGGCCATTGAACACGTTTCGTGTGGGGGTTAATAAGATTGACAGTTTTGAATAACCGTACATAGCCTTTGTGGGGGCGTGTATCCCTCTGGATACACGAATCTTACGGTGACCTCTGACCAGGTCATTTAACCTACGTGTGTATAAAGTGTCCGTTCAGGCTGGAAGTTCCTGTCATGAAATCTGTTACGATTTTCAGAAAGACAGTTCGGGAATATTTACAAATTACTTGAAAAACTGGATTCGTCGGTATACACGATTTAAATGTTTGAAAATATAATATTCTGTGAACAGTTTCAACCAAATTAAGAACACAAATTTATTGATCATGTTACTATGGCAACTAGTGTGTATACACAGCGAACACGTATTTTTCAACTGTTTTCAGGAGAGAAGCGGCTTTCTGAATTTTGTTCGACAACTTTTAGAACCTGATAAACAATATATATATACTTATTAACGGTGCGCAATTTTTTAAAACTTTCACAGTTTGAAAGTCGAGTTCAAATTCTCATAAACCATGGAAACCGACAGGAATACCAAATTAAACATTCCTATAATGCCAGTTCCAGTGGTGTATTCCGATATGTCTAATAGCGATAGTTACTCCCCCAGTAACGAGGCTTCCCTGTGTGACGAAGTGTTTATGTCTGAGATGGTGGAGGAACTAAGACCGGAAGAAGAAGTAAGCGAACGTTATTACGATATCATCAACAGTATGTCCGAGGAATTTCAGTCTGTCATCAAAGACATTCTAGAAAATCAAAGTTCACCCCCTAGCACGAGTAGTAGTAGTTTCCTTTCAACAAATGTAAAGTGTAGTGAACCTTTAGAGCCAAATCCGCGATTTGATATTTCTAAAAGACAGACAAGAAGAGCCGAACCTTCTAGAAGCCGACCTCACGTGCCTAAGTTACGCCAACGGTCAGCGTCGCATCGTCACACTCTCCTCACCAAAGCCAGCGAACGAGCGCACTACCAAAAATGGACGGCTAGACAAACAGATCCGTCCAAGAAGCTTATCTTCTGGCGTGAGGATAGAAACATCAGATCAGGTAGGCCACGAGTCTCTGATAAATTGAATACGGGACTAGTTTTTCACTTGATAAAAGTTGTTTAAATCTCTTTCTGTATACTCCTCTCCCCAATTACCTTCCTCAGCTAATTTTCTTTCTTGGCATAAGACAATTTTTTAAAAACTCGGAATTTAAACATTTCTTATAAATGCTATCATATCTGTCAAGTTTTTCATGTGTATTATTGTCTTGTATACAAACTGTTCAACTTGTCTTTCCGGACCCACAGCCTACTAGTTTCTGCTGTTACGTCATTCCCGCAAGGTGGAGCTACTTTCTTGTACAAGTAATTAATGTCTTCACGATTCTTCATATCCTTATTACTTCTTTGTATAAGAAGTGCTGGGAGATGTTTTTATAAGCCTTTTAGTGTACATTTTAAAACCAGTGCATCTATAGATTCCAAGAGACCACCTTGAATGTCATTTTGTTATATTATGAGATCATATTCAGATGTTTTGAATAATTAACTCAACGGATATTATTAAATACTGATGATATGATGCCTTTCAGAAAGAAAAAAACGGTGATCGACTTGGAAAAAGAGTTACGTCTCGGACCGGTTCACCTGTAAGGACTTACAAGACACCGGATGCGGTACAATCGGAATTCTTCGACATTACAGTTTCCCGGGTACAGGATCCGGACTGGGATATCTACTGGGACACGTTTGGATGGCACTGGAAAGTTGACGACACTTTCCATGTGACAAGCGAACACTACGATGCCCGTTATCTGGGACCATGGGGGCAGGAGGATGAACTAGAAGATGTACGAAGTGTCTATTGGGAGCAAGTTAAACATGCCCAGAACAAATGTAAACATTGGCTTGCTACAAGAACTATCGGTGACCAGGCTAGTTAATCTGTAATAGTCGGAAATATTTTCCTATCGAGTTTTAAAAAAGGGACTTTTAATATGGCGAGTATGTGAACAAATGGCTTCAAAATGATTTAAGGTTGAAATCGTTAATTGTCACATAAGGATATAACATCGTTATAAAATAAAATTACATCCAAAATGAGTTACAAGTCCCATTCATGTTGAAATGATAACATTTAAACTACAGCCAGTTTTTGTAAATCTTAAAACCAAGTCTATTAAACACCGTGTTAGTGGACAGCTTATTTGATTACTGTCGGTAACTCGTCTATTTAAAATAAAACCATGATCAACTAAGGTTTTGATTTTAAATTTTCTTTACGTTATTAAAAATATATTTTTAAAAGTATAAACAGTCTGCTGGCAAAGAATGCATCTTGATCATAGTGTGGCACTATGACGTGCTGGTGAACTAGTTTGCTGACTCACCTCATGAACATGGGAACGCAAGTCATCATTACAGACAACTTTAATGCCCTATTTGGCTGGGTAAAAAGATCGTATCAGGAGGTACTTCAACTGCATTCTAGCCAATACCGGTACCTCCACACAAATAGTCGCCCTTCTTAGATTTGTAGCCTTTCATAAGTTGAAATGGAAGTTGTTGCCTTTAGGGCCACGGGTATATATCTACTGAAGTGATTAAACTTTAAATAATTATTCAACGACCCCTATTCTCTAGCTCATGGTAACAGACACTAAATTCAAATGATTAAAACTGAATGGGATAATATCTACATAAATCCCATAATACCTCAAATTAACAATATTTTCTACGTCCTGGTGCAAGACCCACTCATCGATTTCAATATACAACAGTAAAATACACACTAAAGACAACAGGAGAATGCCAAGCAGATTTCAATATACAACAGTAAAATACACACTAAAGACAACAGGAGAATGTTAAATATTGAAATCTGCATGGTATTTTACTGTTGTATTGTCTTTAGTGTGAACATTCTCCTGATTGAAATCTGCTTGGTTTTTATTTTACTGTTGTAAAACACTAAAGACAACAGGAGAATGTTAAACCAAGTAGATTTCAATATACAACGGTAAAATACACACTAAAGACAACAGGAGAATGTTAAACCATGCAAATTTCAATATACAACAGTAAAATAAACACTAAAGACAACAGGAGAATGTTAAACCAAGTAGATTTCAATATACAACGGTAAAATACACACTAAAGACAACAGGAGAATGTTAA